>NW_005054524.1:749127-758471 GCF_000277835.1 Geospiza fortis
GCAGGAGCTCGGGGAAAAACAAGGGTTCCTGAAAGGCCCCCTGGACTGAGGGGAAATGCACATTTTGGGAGCTTTTTTGGCAAAAAATAGGGCAGAAAAAGTGGGATTTTTGCTGAAAATCCTGGCTGTTCATTCTGGAATGGGATGAAGCTCCCTGGGGGAGTTCAGTGCCTGTTCTGAGCCCATCCTGCAGTGTCCTCAACTCCTCCATCCCAGGGGATGTCGTGAGCTCTGTCCCTTCTGATTTTCCTGTCATTCCCAGCTCAGGCTTTTGGGATGCTGGAGCTTTTCCTTGTTGTTCCTTTGGCACCATCCAGCCCTGTCCTGAGGGCATCCCATTCCCTTCCCCCCCTGACCTGAGCCCTGATCCTGTTCCCTTTCCCAGCCATAATCCCGTTCCTTTTTCTCATCCCTGATCCCATTCCCTTTCCCATCCCTTTCCCAGCCCTGATCCCATTCCCTCTCCCAGCCTTGATCCCATTCCCTTCCCCAGCTCTCTCCTGATCCCATTCCCTTTCCCATCCCTTTCCCAGTCCTGATCCCATTCCCTTTCCCCCTATCCTGAGCTCTGGTCCCATTCCCTTTTCCATCCCTCTCTCAGCCTGACCCCATTCCCTTTCCCAGTTCCCATCCCTGATCCCATTCCGTTTCCCAGTTCCCATCCCTGACCCCATTCCCCCCCTGCAGCAGGACCTTGGAGCAGACTCCAGTCCTGAGCCCTTCCATCCCATCCCATCCAGCCTTTTCCTCCAGGCAGGGCAGGGATGGGTTTATTCCCTACAATCCTTCCCTGGGAGTGGGGCTGGGCCCTGCCTGGCTCCATTCCCGGCTGGGATGCAGGGGATGAGCAGCATCCCACAGGCCCCAGGTGTGGGAACGCCTGGAGCTGTTTCAGCTCTTGCCTCAGTTCTCTGTCCTGAGCTCCAAGAGCAGTCTAGCAGAGCTCCTGTCACAGAGATATTTTCTGAAAAATCCCTTTGCCAGGATCTTTTCTCCTGAGAGGCTGGGAAGCTTCAGCTTCTCCATGTTTTGCTCCTCTGGAATGTGAGTTGGAGAATTGTTTACCCAGCATGTGAATTGTTTTTAATTAATGGCCAATCACAGCCAGCTGTGTCGGACTCTCTGAGTCTGTCATGAGATTTTATTATTTATTATTTTATTATTTATTTATTTATTACTTTATCATTCCTTTTTTTTGCTAGCTTTCTGACGTCTCCTCTCTCTTTCTTTAGTATAGTTTTAGTACAGCATTTTTAATATAATACATACCATAAAATAATAAATCAGCCTTTTGAAACATGGAGCCAAGATTCTCATTTCTCACCTTGTCCTGGGGACCCTCAAACACCACCACAAGCTCTGAGCTGGGCTTTGGATTTTCCTGCCTCCCAAAAATGGCAGTTCCTTGCACAGAATTAATTACCTGGGCTCTGAAGCAATAATAATAATAATAATAATAATAATAATAATAATAATAATAATAATAATAATAACAACAACAACAACAACAACAACAACAACAACAACAACCTGGGCAGGTTCCTGTGCTCAGTGCTGCTGCTGAGGTCATTCCATGGGCAGGATTTGCAGAAATCCCTTCCAGAGGAGATGGCCATGGATGCCCCAGGGATGCAGGGATGGGGTTGGGAATTCCCTGGGTGGTTCCCAGCCCCTGGCAGGGCTTGGTTCCATCCCCAGGGCTCCCCAAGGAGAAGGCAGCAGGAAAAGCTGAGGGAGCTGTGGCTCCATGGTGCCTCCATGGGAAGGGATTCAGGGACAGGGGTTGGAGCATCCTGGGCACCAAAGGGAGCCCCAGATCCTGGATCCCAGATCCCAGCTGCTTCCTCAGGGAAGGGCTGAACATCCCCCAGGGAATTCTGGAGGGTTTTGTTGGTTTTTTAGAATAAAATTTGTAAAATCTGCTCAAAGCCAAGTGCTGCTCCTGGGGCATTACAGGGTGGGAAGCTCAGCCCCAGGTTTTCCTTAGAATTTTAGGGAAGAGCCTCAGACCCCTGGAGATAATTTGGGACAGACCCCTGGAGTTAATTTGAGCGTTTGAATTTGGAGTCAGTGCAGCTCTTGAGTTGGGGTTAATCCAGCTTATCCCGAGGTGCAGGAGAAAAGGGATTTTGTGTCCTTGCAGCATCTGTGGGACCTGGCAGCATTAATTGAGATTAATTGTTCTGGCTGATAAACCCACATTGCTCTGGGAGATTTACAAAACACCTGGAAACCTTTTCTGGGGGGATTTTCCATGTTTTCTTTCCTTCTATCTATGTTTTGGATAAAAGAGTTGGGTTTTGTGGCCACCAAACCCAGGAAGAGCCACAGAGAGCTCCCAGGCCAGAGGGGAAGGGCTGGTTCTGGATCAGAGCTGGTTCTTGATCATAAAAAATAAACTTTTTGATTCCATGGGTGCAGATTTCCTGGGTTTATCTGAGGATTAGGATAAGGTTTCCTAAACCTGCAGGTGCTTAATCCCAAATCAGCTTTCCCTGGGATGAGCAGGATCAGGAATGACAGGATCAGGGAGGGCAGGATCAGGGATGGCAGGATGAGGGAGAGCAGGATCAGGGATGGCAGGATCAGGGAGGGCAGGATCAGGGAGCTCCTGGGATCTTCAGGGCTGGGAAATGTCCTGGGATGGTGGGAATGTGAGAGGGACAGAGAGAGGAGCAGAGGGAGGGGGCAGTGACAGGAAGGTGACAGTGGCACCACCACAGGCTCTGCCTCGCCCTAAGAACTCCAGAAATTAAAGTAGAACCTCAAATAAAACTCTGGGACAGAAGGGCTTCAAAGGAAGGGGCTTTACCTTAAATCTCCAAGTCTGGAGGCTCCCAGCCAGGAATTCCTAATTCCCAATATCCCATCCATCCCTGCCCTCTGGCAGTGGGAGCCATTCCCTGTGTCCTGTCCCTCCATCCCTTGTCCCCAGTCCCTCTCCAGCTCTCCTGGAGCCCCTTCAGGCCCTTCAAGGGGCTCTGAGCTCTCCCTGGAGCTTCTCCTCTCCAGGTGAGCACCCCCAGCTCTCCCAGACCCCAGCTGTCCTCCCAGTGAACATTCCCTGCCTCCAGAGGGGCTCCAACCCTTGGATCAGCTCCTTGGATCTCTCCACCCCCTTGGTTTTCGGGAGTGTCAGGATCACCAACCTGAAATTCCATTGGTTTGGGTCTCTTGGGAAGGTTTTGGCTTGGATAAAGAGTCCAGGGATAAAAAATGCTCCCTTTGGAATCCCTTCCCAACATCCCATCCATCCCTGCCCCTGGTTCCCAGCAGGGACCCTGCCATAGCTGGGACAGAGACAGCACAAAGCCACACTCCATTGTCAGAAGGCTTCATTCTAGTGGTTTTTATTGTGGCATGCATGCTTTTTATACATTCTTAAAAAACTCATAAGTTTACACTTTACTCACTGGTCACCAGAGACAAACCAAGTGCTCATTGGAACAGGCAGTTACAGGTTTCTCTTATTATACTTCTTTCCTTCTTGGTTTCTATGTCAGCAACCTTGGTAGGAAATTCTTTCAGGAGTAAACATGGATCCTCTGATCCAACTCCTCTCTGGCTCACAGAAGTTGCTGTAAAACCTTTTCCACCACTGGTGTGCAGGGGAACTCTGGAGTGTCCCAAATTAAATCTGACACTGTGACGGTGGTCACGAGGGTTCTTGGGTGAAGGAAGAGATGAGATCCTTGACTCCATTACAGAAGGCTTGATTTATTATTTTATGATATATACATATACTATACTATACTAAAAAAGAAAAAGAAAGGAGAGTTTCCAGAAGCTGCTAAGCTACCTAAGAAGAGAAAGTAAAGAATGATAACACACGAGCTGGCCTTGACAGACTGCGAGAGCCAGCTCTGCTGTGAGTGGTCACTGAACCAAAACATCCACACCAGACCAATCACGGGTCACACTGTTGCATTCCACAGCAGCAGACAATTATTGTTTACCTTTTGTTTCTGGGGCCTCAGCTTCCCAGAAGGTAAAAATCCTAAAGAAAGGATTTTAGTGAAAAGGATGTCTACGACGTGACACGATGTCGTGGTAGAGATGGAGACAACACAAAGCCACATGCTCCATTTTCAGAAGGCTTCAGACTGTTTTCATTACAGCAAGCATGCTTTTTATACATTCTTACAAAACTCATAAGTTTACACTTTACTCACTGGTCACCAGAGACAAACCAAGTGCTCATTGGAACAGGCAAAGACAAACAAAGTGCTTATTGGAATAGGCAGTTGCAAGGTTTTTCTTATTTTCTTATTTTTATTCTTATTATTTTCTTATTCTTATTTTCCTATTTGTCCTTCTTTCTTTCTTGGTTTCTGTGTCAAGGACCTTGGTAGGAAATTCTTTCAGAGGTAAACATGGATCCTCTGATCAAACTCCTCTCTGGCTCACAGAAGTTGCTGTAAAACCTCTTCCACTGTTGGTGTGCAGGAAACCCTGGCTGCAGCACCCAGGGTGTCCCAAATTACATCTCACACGAGGTCGTGGTAGAGATGGAGACAACACAAAGCCACACTCCATTTTCAGAAGGCTTCAACCTGTTTTTATTATGGCAAGCATGCTTTTTATACATTCTTACAAAACTCATAAATTTAGACTCATAAGTTACACTTTACTCACTGGTCACCAGAGACAAACCAAGTGCTCATTGGAACAGGCAAAGACAAACAAAGTGCTTATTGGAATAGGCAGTTGCAAGGTTTTTCTTATTTTCTTATTTTTATTCTTATTATTTTCTTATTCTTATTTTCCTATTTGTCCTTCTTTCTTTCTTGGTTTCTGTGTCAAGGACCTTGGTAGGAAATTCTTTCAGAGGTAAACATGGATCCTCTGATCAAACTCCTCTCTGGCTCACAGAAGTTGCTGTAAAACCTCTTCCACTGTTGGTGTGCAGGAAACCCTGGCTGCAGCACCCAGGGTGTCCCAAATTACATCTCACACGAGGTCGTGGTAGAGATGGAGACAACACAAAGCCACACTCCATTTTCAGAAGGCTTCAACCTGTTTTTATTATGGCAAGCATGCTTTTTATACATTCTTACAAAACTCATAAATTTAGACTTTACTCAGACAAAATGCTCATTGGAACAGGCAGTTGAAGTTTCTCTTATTTTCCTTCTTATTTCCCTCCTTTCTCTTATTTCTCCTTCTTTCTTTCTTGGTTTCTGTGTCAAGGACCTTGGTAGGAAATTCTTTCAGGGGTAAACATGGATCCTCTTCTCAAACTTCTCTCTGGCTCACAGAAGTCGCTGTAAAACCTCTTCCACTGTTGGTGTGCAGGGAAACTCTGGCTGCAGCACTCCCCAAATTAAATCTCACACAATGTCATGGTAGAGAGGGAGACAACACAAAGCCACACACTCCATTTTCAGAAGGCTTCAAACTGTTTTTATTATGGCATGTATGCCTTTTATACATTCTTACAAAGCCCATTGGTCACCAGAGACAAACAAAATGCTCATTGGAATAGGCAGTTGAAGTTTCTCTTATTTCTCCTTCTTTCTTTCTTGGTTTCTATGTCAGCAACCTTGGTAGAAAATTCTTTCAGGGGTAACATGGATCCTCTGATCCAACTCCTCTCTGGCTCACAGAAGTTGCTGTAAAACCTCTTCCACCACTTATGTAAAGGGAAACTCTGGCTGCAGCTCCCAGGGTGTCCCAAATTAAATCTCACACGAGGTTGTGGTAGAGATGGAGACAACACAAAGCCACACACTCAATTTTCAGAATGCTCCAAACCCTTTTTATTCTAGCCTGCGTGCTTTCTGTGCATTCTTACAAAGCTCATAAGTTGACACTTTACTCAAACCAAGTGCTCATTGGAACAGGCAATTCCGGTTTCTCTTATTTCTCCTTCTTTCTTGCTTGGTTTCTATGTCAGCAACCTTGGTAGGAAATTCTTTCAGGGGCGAACATGGATCCTCTGATCCAGCTCCTCTCTGGCTCACAGAAGTCACTGCAAAACCTCTTCCACAGGATCCCACCCCATGGAATGCTGTGGGCACTTCTGCACTCCCGGGGGAGTCCTGGGAGTCCTGGAATGCCAGAGGAGCAGGGACATCCCTGCCATGGTCACACCTCCCACACTCTGGGGGTTCTCACTGATGGGAAGGAGCTGAATCCTGCTGGAACGAGGAGGAGGAATTCCAGAATTCCACACTGGGGAATGAGGAGGAGAAATTCCAGATTTCCACACTGGGGAATGAGGAGGAGGAATTCCAGAATTCCACACTTTGGAATGAGGAGGAGGAAATCCAGAATTCCCCATTGGGGAATGAGGAGGAATTCCAGAATTCCACACTGGGGAATGTGAAGAAGGAATTCCAGAATTCCACACTGGGGAATGAGAAGGAGGAATTCCAGAATTCCGCACTGGGGAAAGGAATTCCAGAATTCCACACTGTGGAATAAGGAGGAATTCCAGATTTCCACACTGGGGAATGAGGAGAAGAGAGAGAAATGGAGCTAGAAACAAGTTTCAAAGGATGGCCTTGCCAATAACACTGGATACTTTGGAGAAATAGAACTGTGAAAGATGCACTGTAGTGGGACCCACGAGGGGTAATTTTAGATTATTGGCTTTAAGGCATTTACAGCATGGGGCGGTGTGGTGTTTGTGGGGGTCCCCAGGACGAGGAAAGAGATGAGGAATCTGACTCCATGTTCTCAGAAGGCTAATATAATATAATATAATATAATATAATATCATATCATATCATATCATATCATATCATATCATCCTTCTGAGAACTTGGAGCCAATTCTCATCTCTCACCTCATCCTGAGGACCCTCACAACACTGCAACACTCAATCCCTATTTTCTGGAGGATTCTCATGGTGCAGGACATCCCTGCACAGCTGAAGGCTTTGGGATTGGCACAGACACTCCAGCTCCAGGTGTTTTGTCCCCCCTTTTCCCTCAGGTTCCGTGGCACTGCAGGGGATGGGCACTGAGGGGATCTGGGGCCTGCTCTGGGACACTCAGAGGAGTTTTGGGGCACTGGAATGTTGGAATGTTGGAGGAGTTTTGGGACACTGCAATGTTGGAGTGTTGGAGGAGTTTTGGGACACTGCAATGTTGGAGTGTTGGAGGAGTTTTGGGACACTGCAATGTTGGAGTGTTGGAGGAGTTTTGGGACACTGCAATGTTGGAGTGTTGGAGGAGTTTTGGGACACTGCAATGTTGGAGTGTTGGAGGAGTTTTGGGACACTGCAATGTTGGAGTGTTGGAGGAGTTTTGGGACACTGCAATGTTGGAGTGTTGGAGGAGTTTTGGGACACTGCAATGTTGGAGTGTTGGAGGAGTTTTGGGACACTGCAATGTTGGAGTGTTGGAGGAGTTTTGGGACACTGCAATGTTGGAGTGTTGGAGGAGTTTTGGGACACTGCAATGTTGGAGTGTTGGAGGAGTTTTGGGACACTGCAATGTTGGAGTGTTGGAGGAGTTTTGGGACACTGCAATGTTGGAATTTTGTCAGTGCCAGAGCTGGGCACGGAGTTCAGCCGAGGGAATGGACAGGAGCTAATTAAGGCAATCAGTGAGGATGGATGCAGGGGGAGCACAGATTGTAATTAGGATCCAAATTAATCCCAGCCCAGGAGCTGTGCCTGGCACCGGCCCCAGGGCTCCAGGGCTGGGATGGAGCAGGGCTGGAACCACCCTCACCCTCCCAGACTCCTCCTCCTGCTCCATCTGCTGCTTCCCAAGGGCCTTTTCCAGGTGCCTGTGGCCTCGTGTGACCCAGCCTGGCCCAGGTGGGGACATCAGCCTGAGGTGTCCCAGGCCAGCCACATCAGGGCACCGCTTTGCACATTCCAAGTGTCCTCAGCTTTGTGCTGGGGCCTGGATTTTAATGGATTTTAATGGATTTTAAATTTATTTTTATGGATTTTTGTGGATTTTAATTGATTTAAATTAATTTTTATGGATTTTTAATGGATTTTAATGGATTTTAATTGATTTTTAATGGGCTTTTAATGGATTTTTATGGGTTTTTGTGGATTTAAAAATTTATTTTAATGGATTTATAATGGATTTTTATGGGGTTTTTGGGATTTTAAAATTTATTTTAATGGATTTATAATGGATTTTTATGGATTTAAAATTTATTTTAATGGATTTTTATGGATTTTTAATTGATTTTAATTTGATTTTTATGGATTTTTATAAAATGAGAAACTTTTTTTTGTTAAAAAGACCCCACTCTTCCCCCAAAATCTTTCCAAATCCCAGAAAACCAGAGGACCTGTCCTCTTCGGTGGTCCCTGATGGTGTCACCTGGTCACAGGTTGGACTCTGTGACCTTGGAGGGCTTTTCCAACCTCAGTAATTCCACGTTCTACCAAAAAGAGCCTTGAGAACTGGGGTTCCTGTGTTCATTTGTGATCTCATGGGAGATGGGAATATCCAGGTGTTGTTCCCAACAGCCCATAAATCCCAGCGAGCCCCAGCTGCTGTCCTGCATCCCTTGGCTGTGTGTGCAGGGAACCAGGGACTGATGGAATCGAGGAGAGGGCAGCACTTCCCTTGGCTTGGGCACCAACAGAATTCCCAAAGATTTGGAGTTCTCCATTGGAGTTGCTCCATTTGGTGCTGGAATTTTGGGGCTAACAGTTTTTTGGGGATTTAACAGGTATTTCCTGTTAAACACCCACTCAAGGGAGATGAATTGGAGCTGGAGGGGGAATTTTATGGATTTAGGGCAGCTCTGAGGAGTCCTCCCCATTCCCACAAATCCTGGCACTAATGGGGCATTCCAGGGAGAGGCTGATGGCACAAATCAGGAGAGAATGGGAATATCCCTTAGGGAATTAAACATGGAGCCAAGGGCTCCTCTGCCAGTGTGTAACTGGAGTTGGAGGCTGGGAATTGTGAGCCACTGGGAATGTTTGATGCCATCCCATAAAACACAGATTGGAGAGAGTTGAGCACGTCCAGTGGCAAAAGCTGGATTGGGAGGGAGGGAGGGATGTGCTGGGGAGGGATGGATGTGTTGGGAAGGGATGGATGTGTTGGGAAGGGATGCATGTGCTGGGGGGGATGGATGTGTTGGATTGGGATGGATGTGTTGGGTTGGGAGGGATGGATGTGTTGGGAGGGATGGATGTGCTGGGAATGTTGTGTGTTCAGAGCAGCTATGGCAGTGCCAGCTGGACAGTGCCCAGGCACAAAGGGACCTGGGGCACTGATGGGCAGCAGGCTGGACATGAGCCAGCAGTGTTGGGAAGGATGAAAGTTTGACAAAAAAGTCTCACAGATATCTGTGCTTTGCAGAAAGATTTTTGAATGTAGAATCTGAAGGAATAGAGATGGAAGCAAGTTTTGATA
>NW_005054524.1:759415-779375 GCF_000277835.1 Geospiza fortis
CACCATCCCTGGGTGTGTTTAACAAAGCCTGGATGTGGCACTGGGTGCCAGGGTTTAGTTGAGGTGTTGGGGCTGCGTTGGACTTGATGGTCTTGAAGGTCTCTTCCAACTGGTCATTGTGTGAATTTGGGTGAATTTTGGGAATTCCCAGGAACCAGGGAGGTGGTGGAATCACCATCCCTGGATGTGGCACTGGCTGCAGGGTTCAGTTGAGGGGTTGGGGCTGGGGTGGACTCGATCATGAAGGTCTCTTCCAGCCCAGTGATTCTGTGAATTCTGTGATTCTGTGAGTTCTGTGATTCTGTGAATTATTGGATCTGGGCTCCTCATTTGGGAAGAACATTCCCATTAATGCCAGGAATGGGGTTGATCTGCCTTCAGGGCGTGCCTGGGACTGGCATCAGTGGGGTTTGGGGCAGCAGTCTGGCAGGGATCAGGGATCAGTGGGGCTGGGGGCAGCAGCCTGGCAGGGATCTGGGATCAGTGGGGTTTGGGGCAGGAATCAGTGGGGCTGGGGGCAGCTGCCTGGCAGGGAAGGCTCTGCAGAGCCAGAGCTGCTGCAGGGGAGCCTGGGCTGCCTTCCCTGGCAGCGCTGCCTGACAAATCCCAGTGGGAATCTCAGCCTTGGAAAAGCCTCAGCTTGTAAACACGGCCCTGACAAGTTCCCTGGCTGTGCTTCCCTGGGCTCCACGGGGAGATCAGAGCTGCAGGGAGGGAGGGATGAGCGTTTCCATGTCTGACATCGCCTTCCTGACAGCACCAACAAACAGGAGTTTAACAGACTGCCCGTGCACAGGGAGCAGATGCCAAAGCTCCTCCTCTCCAGAGGTTCCGCCTCCTGCATTTTGTTCATTTTTGGGAGAGCTTTGCCTTGTGCTCAGGTGAGGGTGACCCAAATCCCCTTTGGCATCCACGGCTCTGGGATTTTTGCATTCTCCGGTGTTTGTGTAGGATTGGGGTGTGGATAATGCATGAAGAGGATGCCCTAAAGGCTTGGCTTGCACCCCCTCTGCTGGGACTGGCCTTGGATTCCTTCCCTCTGCCCTTTGTTGGGAAAGGACATTAAATCCTTTCTCCCATTCTGGGAGCTCCCTCCTTGCCAAGGGTCAGCCCCCTGGAAGGGGATTCCTTTGAGATCCCTCACACCCCTGAGGGCACCTGCTGGGGTTTTCTTCCCATCATTCCATCATTTTAAAGAATGTCCCACTGCCTCCTGCCTGGGAGGACAAAGGGACCATTGGGATGGACTGGGATGGAGACTGGGATGGAGACTGGGATGGACTGGGATTGACTGGGATGGAGCATGGGATGGAGACTGGGATGGAGCCTGGGATGGAGACTGGGATGGAGCATGGGATGGAGCATGGGGTGGACTGGGATGGAGCATGGGATGGAGCCATCCCTCTATCTAAGTGCCATCAGGACAGGGCTTGGTGCCACCCTTAAAATTTTGATTTTGGTGTTTTCACCTAAAAATCTTGGGGTTTTACCCTTAAAATCTTGGAGTTTTCCCTCGAGACCTTGGGATTTTCCCCTAAAAATGTTGGGGTTTCCCCCTTAAAATCTTGAGGTATTCCCCTCCAAATTCTGGGGTTTTCCCCTTTCAAATCTTGGTGTTTTCCCCTCAAAATCATGGGGGTTTCCCCTCAAAATCTTGGGGGTTTTCCCTTTAAAATCCTGGAGTTTTCCCTCAAAATCTTGGGGTTTTACCCTTAAAATCTTGGTGCAGTGGGAGAGCTGGGAGCCCTGGGAATGGATCCCTATGGCAAAACCCAGGAAATAAAGTATTTTCTCTTCCTAAACAGGATCTTTTCCCCATCTTCTCATGGATATTCTTGCACAAACACATCCCAGTTTTTCAGCTCCACGTTCCCCTTCTCCTGGACCCATCTTGAAAATTGCTTTGTTTTCTTTTTTTCCCACTCTGCATCAATACCTTGGATGTGGCTTGCTGGGAAATGTCTCTCTGAGCCTTTGTGTCCCACAATTGTGAGAAATTACTGCACAGGATTCCAATTCCCTCTTTTTCCTTGGTTTTACCTCCATCTGGCACCTCCTTCCTGCCTTCCTGCCCTCACCTGCATCTCCATCTGCATTTGGAAAAGTCATTCCCAGGCTTCCAATGAGTTCCTTTTCCCATCATTTTTCTCTGTTTTGAAGGGCAGATTTCTCAGCGAATGGTTTTTTCTGTGCATCCTGCTAGAAGCTGGAATGCCTCATTTTCCATGACTCCTGGTAGGCCTCTGGAATACCAATCCCAGGCCTGATGGATTCACAGGCAGCAGGATTTGTTTATCCAGGGCTTTCTTGGAGCACTTGGTGGTGGTGGTGTTTGGTTTTTGCCGGAATCTGTTTGGGATGCCCCTGCTCTGAGTTTTAGCTTCCCAAAATGATAATTTTCCTTGGGCTTCCCTTGGCTAAGGAGGAGCTCAGGAAGTCACTCCAAGGTAGTTCATGGGTTGGACTCCATCCTCTCAAAGGCTTTTCCTAACCTAAACGATCCCATCAAATCCCATTCCACAGATTTAGAATTATGTCACTTTATGCCCAAGCAGGGATTTTCCAAGGAGCTGTCAAAGGCCCCTGTGCTCCTTCAGAGGGAACAAATTGGAATTTTTATGGACTACTCTCAGGGAACGTGTCTGGAATTTTGTTTCTGGCCCATTTCATTGGAAGTTAAAGCATTTCCAAGAGCCAGGAAGGTTTTTTTTCCCCTCAGCCACACAAATTGAACTTAAGTCATCCTGCTCTGCTTGTGTTTGCTGCCTCCAGTGAATCCCAGCCCTTCCAACAGCTCCAGGGTTTATCCTGATGATCTGATAATGAGTCCTTCCCTGTTGTCAGGGAACCTGAAAACAAGAGAAGATTCTGGAAAAACAATGTTGGATTTTCCCAGATAATCACTCCCAGCAAAGGGGAGAGGGGGAGGAAAATCCTCGGGAGGGGCTGAGGGAACAGGAGAGGGGCAGGACACAGGAATGGCTTCCAGGAGGGCGGGGATGGATGGGACACTGGGGAGGAAACCTGGAGGAATTCCTCCCTGGAGGTTGGGGAGTAATGTGACCGTGTTCACAGGGGTCTCAGGATGAGGGAAGAGACGAGGATCTGACCACATGTTTCACAAGGCTGATTTATTATTTTATTATATATATTATATTAAAACTATACTAAAAGAATAGAAGCAAAGATTTCATCAGAAGGCTGGCTAAGAATAGAAGAAGAAAGAATGATAACAAAGGCTTCTGTCTCAGACAGAGTCCAAGCCAGCTGGGCTGTGATTGGCCATTAATTAGAAACAACCACATGAGACCAATCACAGATCCACCTGTTGCATTCCACAGCAGCAGATAATCATTGTTTACATTTTGTTCCTGAGGCCTCTCAGCTTCTCAGGAGAAAAAATCCTACGGAAAGAATTTTTCAGAAAATATCCTGGTTAGAGAGTGTCACTGTTGTATTTTCTGGAAAAATCCCCTGGCCCAGGATTCTTGACCTGGGAAGCTGAGAAGCCTCAGAGAAAAGGAAAATAATTCTTATCTCATTTGCTTCTCCTGTGCTGTGCTCATGTGGAATGTGTTTGGAGATTGTTACCCACAGGTGATTGTTTCATTGGATTCTGCTGGGAGTTGTTTTCACTCTTTGGCCAATCAGGGACAAGCTGTGTTGGGACTCTGGAAAGAGTCACGAGTTTTCATTATTATCTTTTTAGCATCCAGTAAGTATCCTTTCTGTATTCTTTAGTATAGTTTAGTTTAGTATTCTTCAATATAATATAGATCCTAAAATAATAAATCGGCCTTCTGAGAACATGGAGTCAGATTGATCATTCCTCCCTTGGTCGGTGGTCCCACAAATACAGGAGGGGAGGGGCTGGAATGAATGGAATGGAATGGAATGGAATGGAATGCACTGGGTGATCCTTAAGGTCCAAATCCAAACTATTCCATGACTCCATTGATCCTGGAACACCACAGTCCCGTTTACTGGGAGTTGGAATGAATGCACATGGATTTTTGAATTTGGAAATATCTTTAAATGCCATTAGAAATAATGTTTTGTGTCTTTGGGAACAACAGGAATCCCTGTGGCTGAGAGGTCCCATGGTTGTCCTTTCCCAGTCCCCATGAGGTCTCTTTCCTTGGGATTGTGATTCCAGCCCTGCTCCCCCTGTCAGGTTCCATCTTTTCCTTGGATAAACACATCCTAACAGGAGCTTTTACAGGGAATTTTTACAGTCATATAAAACCACCCCATCAAATTGCCTGGATTTATTTGCCTGCAGACTCCAAAATCAATCCCTGGGCTGTTGTTCCCATTCCAGCCTTGTTGTTTCCCCCTGATTTTTTCCACTGCAGTTTTTCCTCCTTGCTGGATTTTAAACTCCCCTCATTAGGAATTTTTGACTTCTGCCTTCAGAGCCTATCTGGGAAAACCCATCCATGGGGCTGCTTCCAGAGGCTGAGCTTCTCTTTCCAGCCTGAGCTGTTTAATCAGTCAGGCAAGTATTCAAATGGGATTATTTTTATTTGGATATCAAATCCTTTTGAAAGGATGTATTGTTTTTTCCCCTCACAAACACTTCCTATTTGAATTCAAATATTATTTCCTTTCTCTCCCATCCCACCTGCTTCCCTGGCACTTGGATTAGTCAGGATATGTCAATATTTGAGGGAATAAATCTCTGCTGGCTCCAGCGTCTGTTTGGGTTTCTGACTCATCTTGGGGTCAAATGAGCTCAGCAAATGTGGGGGAGATTCCGGAGGGACTGGAGCAGCTCTGCTCTGGCTCCCGTGCTCCAAGTGCTCAGTGCTGGGCTTTACTGGCTCTTACTGGTTCGCAAACTGGTTCTTACTGGTTCTCAAACTGGTCCTTACTGGTTTAAATGGTTGTTACTGGTTTAACTGGTTGTCACTGGTTTAAATGGTTGTTACTGGGCTTTCTGGAGCCTTTGTCCCAGGAAGAGTTCTGGATGTCCCCAAGCTGTCAGTGCAGGGTGGGGGGGATTGGTTGGGGTTAAATCTGGGATTTCTGGGAGTTTTCCCATTCCAGGGGGATCCTGAGCTGAGCCCAGGTCCTGAGTGCCACCAGCAGCAAAGGTGACATCTCTGCTGCCACCAGGAGCTTTGGGTTCCCACTGGGAATCCTGTGTTTTATCCCACTGGGAAATCTGTGTTACCCCACTGGGAAATCTGTGTTTTATCCCGCTGGGAAATCTGTGTTATTTCACTGGGAAATCTGCATTATCCCACTGGGAATTCTGTGTTTTACTCCACAGGGAAATCTGTGTTTTACCCCACCTGGAAATCTGTGTTACCCCACTGGAAAATCTGCATTATCCCACCAGGAAATCTGTGTTTTACCCCACCTGGAAATCTACATTATCCCACTGGGAAATCTATGTTTTATCCCATTGGGAAATCTCTGTTTTACCCCACTGGGAAATCTGTGTTTTTTCCCACTGGGAATTCTGTGTTATTTTACTGGGAAATCTGTGTTTTCCCACTGGGAAATCTATGTTACCCCACTGGGAAATCTGTGGGTTTTTCCCACTGGGAATTCTGTGTTTTACTCCACTGGGAAATCTATGTTATCCCATTGGGAAACCCATGTTTACTCTGCTTGGAAACACATGTCCACCCTGTTGGGAAACCTGTGTTCTTCACATGTCCATCACTCTTGGAAACCAGTGTCCCTCCCTCTTGGAAATCCATGTGCACTCCACTTGGAAATGTGTCCATCCCACCTGGAACCAATCCTGTGTCCATCCCACATGGAAACCTGTGTTTGCTCCCCTCAGAAACACTCTGTGATCCATGGAAAAGCTGTGTTCCCTCCCTTGGAAACCCACGTGTCCTGCACCTGGAACCTGGTGTCCATCCCCCTGGAAAACCCCTGGTCTCCCACTGAAAAAACTGTGTTCTCCCTCTGGAAAAACTCTGTTCTCCCTCTGAAAAACTCATGTTTTGCCACTGGAAAACCCATGTTCTCCCACTGGAAAACCCATGTTCTTCCGCTGGAAAAACTGTGTTCTCACTCTGAAAGACTCATGTTCTTCCACTGGAAAAACTGTTCTCCAGTGGATTTCCAGAACACTGGAAAACCCCTGTTCTCCCACTGGAAAAACTGTGCTCTCCCACTAGAAAATCCCTGTTTTCCCTCTGAAAAACCTGTGTTCCACACATCCCTCCTGGAGCCCTGTGTCCACCCTGTTGGGCACCAATGTCCTCCCTGCTTTGCAGTGCTGGTGATGGAAGTTCCACCTGGGCTTTGCCAGGAGTTTCTATCAGGAATCCTCCCCAAATAAGACTAAAAAAGAGCAAAATGATGGAGGAAATCTTTCCTCATTTCCCCAAGTGTTTTTAACTCTTCCTGTTTTCCAAGCAATGGCAGAGGGAGGAATGAAGGGATATTGGAGTTTTAATGCCAGGAGAGCATTCCCATGGCCTAAATGGGCTGAGACTCCACCCAAAACCAGGGAATTGTGTGAATTTTTAGCAGGAGCTTAAGGCCTGTGTGTGTTTGTCAGAGCTTGGACTGACTGGAATTACTCCAGGAGCTTTTGAGCTTTCCCTCCAAACAGCTTTTCCTTCCTCCCTTCCCTCTTTTACTTTCCATAAGGAAAGCACAATGATTAAACAAATGATTAAACCTGAATGGATTTCTGGGGATATTTGTGAGGCTATTTCTGAGGATATTTCTGTGCATATTTATAGGGATATTTATGTGAATATTTCCCCCTGACATGCAGCTTGTGGCTGTTCGCCTCTGCCAGTTGGGAATGGGGGTTAATTCAGTGGGAAATATTCCCTGATTCCTCTCTTTTTTCCTCACAGGTGTTTACAAAATATGGGAAATGCTACATGTTTAACTCAGGAGAGGAGGGGCGGCCTCTCCTCACCACGGTGAAGGGGGGGACAGGGAACGGCCTGGAAATCATGCTGGACATCCAGCAGGACGAGTATCTGCCCATCTGGGGAGAAACAGGTAAGAGCTTCCTCTTCCTCGGGTGATTTCCTTGGAAAAACCATCCCATCCCATCCCATCCCATCCCATCCCATCCCATCCCATGGATCCCATTCCATTCCATCCCATCCCAACATGTTTGTTCCACCCCATATCATCTGCTCTGTCCCATGCCATCTGCCTCATCTTGTCCCTGCCCACCCTGTCCCATCCTGTCCAGTCTGTCCCACCCACTCCTGTCCAGTCCTATTTGTCCCATCTTGTCCCATCTGCATTGTCACATTGTGTCATTCATGTCCCACCCCATCAACCTCTCCTGTCCATCTCACCCTGTCCTATTCCATCCCTCCATCCTGTCCTGTGCCATCCCATCCCATCCCATTGATCCCATCCCACCCCATCCCATCCTATCCCATCCCATCCCATGAATCCCATCTCATTGATCCCATCCCATCCTTCCCATCTCATGCCTAAACCAGCTCTGGGAGCAGGATCCTGCTCAGTCCAGGATGTGTCACTTTTCTCCCTGGGGTTTGTGGTGGCCCCTTGGGAGCAGCATTTTGGGGAGTGCTGGGTTTGGGTGTCCCAGCCCCAAGGTTTGGGATGCCAGGCAGGAATGGCACTGCCTGTCCTGGGCAAGGGTGGCATTTGTGGGTGACAGGAGTGTGGGGACACCTTCAGAGGCTCCAGCACATCCCTCTCCCCTGGAAAGGCATTTTTGGGAGGCCATGTTCAAGGTGGACTCTCTGGGTTTTCCTTCTCCTCGGAATTTGGGAATATTTGCTGCTCTGAGTTTTGTTTGCTGGGTTGGTGCTTTGTGGGTGGAGCAGGGACTGGGTTCCTTGGCTTTGGAGCATTTGGGGTGGATGGAATCTGTGTAGGAATGAACCTGGGCAGGGCTGGAACGCAGAGGAGGTGGAACCCTCTGGTCCTGGAGCAGGAGGTGCTGACCAGGAGAGCTGGGCTGTGGGATGTCCCCGGGGCCTGTGGGTGGGGATGCAGCTCCTGGAGTGGATGTGGAGCTGTGGGGAACACTGGTGCCTTCAACAGATCATGGATCATGGATCCTTTCATGGATACTGGATCCTTTAATGGATACTGGATCCTTCAATGGATCATGGATCCTTCAATGCTGCTGCAGAAACAATGGGCAGGAGCATGGGGGACAGGATGGGGACAGTGCCACCAGGGCCACCCGGGCACAGCAGTGCCCAGCAGCGGTGGCTGCAGCTTTCCTGAACCCATGGTGGCATTTGAAACCAATCATCCCAAAAAGCTGCAGGAGAACTTGCCAGGAGCTGTGTTTGTGTGGCAGAGCCCTGTGGGGACACTTCTCCAGGACGAGCTGTGGCAATTTTGGGAATCAGGGAAGGGAAAGGAGGAAATCCCTGCGCTGCAGGTTGGTGTCACCGTAGCTCTGTCACCCCTGCAGCCCCTCTCACAGCCCTGCTGGAGCAGAGAAGGGATTTGGCTTCCTTGGCTCCCAATTCCCTTTTCCCTGTGGGGTGTTTGACTCTCCCAAACACGAAGCTGTGAGCACATCAGCCATGCCAGGCTTTCAGAGGAGCTTTGCTCCCAGATTTCAGCTCCTGCCCCAGATCAGCTGGGCTGGCCCAGGTGAGAGGGACAACACAGGGATTTGGGATAATCTTTCCTCACTGGGGGATTGGTTTGAGCTCTTGTCCTTCTAAAGGTAAAACAGGCTCAACATGGGGGTGGGAGCACAAGGAGCAATCTCCACCTCAGGGCTTCATCTCACACAGGGAGAGATCCCCCAAGGGAGACAGAGCTGCCCTGAGGGACCTGTGGGGACAGGGACCACACCAGGGATGGCTTGGGGACATCCCAGAGCTGGTGAACACCTGGGGCTTTGTGTTCAACCCAGCTGGGGTCTCATATCATGGAATCCCAGGATGGTTTGGGCTGGAAGGGACCTTAAAAATTATCCAGCGCCACCCCTGCCATGGCAGGGACACCTCCCACTGTCCCAGGCTGCTCCAACCCTGTCCAGCCTGGCCTTGGGCACTGCCAGGGATCCAGGGGCAGCCCCAGCTGCTCTGGGCACCCTGTGCCAGGGCCTGCCCACCCTCCCAGGGAACAATTTCCAATTCCCAAGATCCCATCCAGCACTACCCTCTGGCAGTGGAAGCCATTCCCTGGGTCCTGTCCCTCCATCCCTTGTCCCCAGTCCCTCTCCAGTTCTCCTGGAGCCCCTTCAGGCCCTGCAAGGGGCTCTGAGCTCTCCCTGGAGCTTCTCCAGGTGAACATTCCCATATTTCCCAGCCTTTTCTCACAGTGCAGGACCCCTGGGAGTTTCTCCAAGGAGACCCAGCCCTGGTGTCCCATCATTCCCACTTTGGTGCCTTTTTGGTGCTGTCCTTTGGAGAACCTCTAGGATGTTCTGGGAATGTGCTGGGCTCTTCCATCCCTGTGATTCTGGGCAAGGTGGATCAGTCTAAAGGAGATAAATCAGCCTCACATTGCACAGGAGGCAAAAAAAAAAAGGAATAATAAATAAGTGAAGATAAAAATTGGGAGGGAAAAAGCTGAAGAAGGGAGGAGGTCCCTCACACCCGTTGGCATCAGCTCCATCCAGAGGGGACTGGGGATGGCAGCTGCTGCTCTGCTCCCTCCTTCAGACAGCTCCTGAGCCCTGGCTGTGCCACAGGCACTGGAAACCTGTCCTGGCTGGGGGCCTTGAGCCTGAGGGAGAAAAAACAGCCCCAAGTGTTCATTTTGGTCAAAAATCCTGGGGCTTGTGGTGTCTTCGGGGTTCAGAGCTGACTTTGTGGAGGATCCTGTGAAGTTCAACACCCCCTGGTGCCCTCCTGCCCCATCACTGCTCATGCCACCAGGCTGAGCTGAAACTTAGACTCAGCCCAAGATCAGAGGCTCAAGGAGGGAGTCTGGTGCCTGGAGCTTGTTTAGAGTTGGATTCTCATGTCCCAGGATCTAAGCTGGTATTGGAGTCTCCTGTCCCTGGACCTGGGTTGTGCTGGATTCTGCTGTCCCTGGGTTGATGTTTGATTCTCACATCCCTGGACCTGGGTTGATTCTGGATTCTCCTGTCCCTGGGTTATGTTGGATTCTCCTGGACCTGGGTTGATTCTGGATTCTCCTGTCCCTGGGTTATGTTGGATTCTCCTGGACCTGGGTTGATTCTGGATTCTCCTGTCCCTGGGTTATGTTGGATTCTCCTGGACCTGGGTTGATTCTGGATTCTCCTGTCCCTGGGTTGTGTTGGATTCTGCTGTCCCTGGGCTGATTTTGGATTCTCATATCCCTGGACCTGGGTTGATTTTGGATTCTCCTGTCCCGGGGTAGATTTTGGTTTGTGTTGGATTCTCTTGTCCCTGGGTTGTGTTGGATTCTCTTGTCCCTGGGTTGTGTTGGATTCTGCTGTCCCTGGGCTGATTTTGGATTCTCGTATCCCTGGGCCTGGGTTGTGTTGGATTCTGCTATCACTGGGTTGATTTTGTATTCTCCTGGACCCGCCTTGATTTTGGATTCTTCTGTCCCTGGGTTGATTTTGGATTCTCCTGGACCTTAATTTCAAATTTATAACAATTCAGAGGGTTTTCCCTTCCCACTGAGCTCCTGTCTCCATTGTCACTGGGAGGGTGGCACAGGGTTGATTCTGGATTCTCCTGTCCCTGGGCTGATTTTGGATTCTCATATCCCTGGACCTAGGTTGTGTTGGATTCTGCTGTCACTAGGTAGATTTTGGATTCTCCTGTCCCTGCGTTGATTTTGGAATCTCCTATTCCTGGGTACATTTTAGATTCTCCTGTCCCTGGGCTGATTTTGGATTCTCCTGTCTCTGGACCTGGGCTGACATTCTGGGTTCGGATTGCGCTGGGAGTTATTGAGGTCTCTTTAAACCCGGAATTTTACAGGATTCAAGGGAAAACTCCATGAACAGGGCTCTGATTTGCTGAGGGGATGAAGGAGAAGCTCCTGGGCTCATTCCCAGGAGCCTTGGCCATGTTCTCAGATAGAGCTGCTTGCCCTCAGAGCTGAGAACTCTGATCTTTGTAGAACTTGGATCTTGGCCTTTCCTTGGGAGCCTTCTCCTCTCCCATCCAGCCTGTCCTGGATGCTCTGGGGCTCCCTGGACACCCTCAGAATCCCAATGGGAGCTCTGGTGGGTGAGAGTGGCTGTTGCTATGGCAACACCTCAGCTCTGCTGGTGAGGGAGGGAGTTGATTATTTCCAAATATTTGCATAATAATTTCAATGTGCTTGGAATTCAGTCCCCTCGGTGCTGCCTCTGGGCTGGGCTCTGCAAGGGAAGGAGCTCCAAGGGAATTCCAGCCCTGGAGGGGGACACGGAGTGGGAAATGGATTTCTAGAAGGTTCTCAAGGCCTGACAGAAGGCCCACACAGTGTGCATCAGTATGCAAGCTTTGAAATAAAAGATGCTAACTTTAAAATACCATAAAATAAGACAAATGTTACTAAGAGAAAAATAAAACTAAAAACAAGTTTCAAAAAATAGCCTTACAAATAAGGCTAAATACTTTAAAGAAACAGAACTATGAAAGAGACATAAGACCCACGAAAAGTAATTTTAGATTATTAAAACATCTACAAAATAATATAACAAAAAACAAACCAAAAAATACATATAGTATATAATATTGTACTATAGTATAGTACATATAGTATACAATACAATAGATACTATATATATTATATATACTATAATGTAGTATACTATACTTATTATAGTGTATTTGTATTTTATTATATTACGTTATATTATAATATATTATAGTATGTTGTAGTATATTATACATATAGTATATTATAATTAAGAAATAATCAACTTCTAATTAGAATAGCGTCAATTATAACATCTATATTATCTCACCCTTCTCATGAGACTAAAAATAGAATAAAATTTTTTAAAACACCTCTCAGTTACCCCGTCTCTAAATCAAAATAAAAATATTATCTAGCACTCCCTGGTGTTCAGGGACAAAGGGATGTGGGCAGAGGGAGACCCATGGGATGGAAGGAGTTGGGTTTTCCCTTCCCCTGAGCTCTCTGTCAGTGGGAGGGTGGCACAGGGAATTGTGGATCCCTGGACCCCTGGCTGTGCCCAAGGCCAGGCTGTATTATTGTCACAATTTCAATGAAGGGAATGGGACTGCTTTTGGGCTAGGAAGGATTTATTGCTCAGATAAACATCAGTCTCAGAGGCTGTGAGTGTCTGGTTTGAACAGACAGGTGTCTGCTAAGGAAGGCAGGAGCCTCCCCTGAAATGGAAAATGCAAACCTCCTCCCTCCGAATTGTTATAAATTCGAAATTAAGGGGGGTTCTCAGGCATAGATATGGGAGCAGGAATAACAGTTCTTTATTAGGGAAGAAAATAAAAAAAAAAAAAATTGGAGATCTGTATCACACCCAAGATAGCTCAGCCACCTCAGATGGCATCAAATCAGCAGGATGGCTTCTGTGGCAGTGTTGGAAACAGAAAAGTTTTAATAAAAGGCAAAATAACAAAGCTCTTTACAGAGAAAAACCGAACCAGGTGCAAGAGGTTCTTGCTCCTGGTAAAACACCTCACAAAAGCCATTAGTTCCTTTGTTCTCTTCTTTTTCTAGTGAATTGCTCAGGTGGGACCTTTTGGCCTCTGTCCAATTGGGTAACTTATGTTTGAGGTGAAGTCCCCCAGGTCCTGTGAGGTGTCTTTTCACCTAATTGAGGAGAGAAACTTCTGGGCTTTTCTCTTTTTTTAGGAGACAAAAGATAATTTGGTCACTCCGTCAACAGGGGACACATTCCTACAGTGCAGTGAATCAAACCAACACTGACAGAGTCAGAACCCACCCTGACCCCCTGTGGGTCAGGGTGCTGGCAGCAGTCCCATTGGAATTGTGGCTGCAGCCCTCCTGCAGTGTCAGGGGTGGTTCTGCTGGAGCAGGGATCCTGGAGAAGGGTGCAGTCTCTGCCTCTGAAGCTCCAGTGGAGAAAAAGGCAGCTGCTGTTCCTCTAGAAATCCAGTGGAAGTGCTGTTCTGGTGTCCCAAAGCTCAGATTGTATCCAGGTAGGAATGCTTGGCTCCTCCCCTGGGCGGAGCATCTCCCCATGGGATGATGGAATTTTATCAGTGGCCGTGGACAGAAGCGATCTCCTGGAGGGAGGATCAGGTATCCTGGCTAACTCAGTAATCTTAGCTAATTCAGGGAATTCTGGCTAATTCAGGAATCCTGGATAATTCTGGGAATTCTGGCTAATTTAGGGATCCTGGCTAATTCAGGGAATCTTGGCTAATTCAGGAATTCTGCCTAATTCAGGGAACCCTGGCTAATTCAGGCAATTATGGATAACTCAGGGAATTCTGGCTAATTCAAGGAATCCTGGCTAATGCAGGAATCTTGGCTAATTAATTCAGGAATCCTGGCTAATTCAAGGAATTCTGGCTAATTCAGGCATCCTGGCTAACTCAGGGAATTCTGGCTAATTCAGGAATTCTAGTTAACTCAGGGAATTCTGGTTAACTCAGGGAATTCTGGCTAATTCAGCGATTCTGGCTAATTCAGGGAGTCCTGGCTTTCCTCAGGAAAAGGGCCAGGACATTTTAGACGGCCCCAAGCAGCCCCTAAAGGCCCCCCTGCCTTGGGTGGGCTGATCCAAGAGCAGATTTTCCTATTCCATAAAAACCAACAGCTTCTCCTGGCCTGATCCCCTCTGGGTCATTCCTGCCCCAGGCCCCTTTTATTCCCATTTTCAGGAGGGTGAGCAACACTGAGCCCCTGCGTTTGGGGGATTTTCCCAGTTTTTGCTGCCTGGGAATGCCCAGGCTCTCCAGGAAGCAGGATGGTCCCTGTGCAGCCCCAGCTGGGATGGCTTTTCCCAGCTGATTTTTAACCAAAACGACTTCTCTGGGAATTCCAGCCCTCCTCACTCTCCCAACCAGGAATTCCTAATTCCCAATATCCCATCCAGCCCTGCCTGGGAGCCATTCCCTGTGTCCTGTCCCTCCATCCCTTGTCCCCAGTCCCTCTCCAGCTCTTCTGGAGCCCCTTTAGGCCCTGGAAGTTTCTCTGGAATTTCTCCTCTCTGGAATTGTCCCAGAATTTTGTTCAACCAAAGGCTGTGAGCACAAATCAAACGAAGGAAAATCCTTCCAGGGCTGTGGATACTTCAAAAGCCTCCTTCAAAAAAGAAAGAAAAAAGGAGAAAAAAGCCCCAAATTCAAGGGAATGTTCATTGAGGGCAAACCTGAAGGAATCCAAACCTTCTGGCTTTGGGAATCTGGGAGAGCTGAGATAAGGCCCTGAAAATCACGGGATGAAGCATTAAAATGAAATCTGCATTTCCAGCTCTCCTTGGAGCTTTGTTGTTCTCAAATGCCCACAGCTGAAATAGAAGCCCTCAAAATAGCAGGAAAATGTGGGAAAACATGGGAAAATGTGGGACAACCTGGGAAAAATGTGGGGAAACGTGAGAAAATATGGGAAAACATGGGAAAATGTGGGGAAACATGGGAAAACATGGGGAAATGTGGGAAAAACATGGGGAAATATGGGAAAATGGGGGAAAACATTGGGAAGACATGGGAAAATATGGGAAAATATGAGGAAACATAGGAAAATGTGGGAAAACATTGGAAAATATGGGAGAACATGGGAAAATGTGGGAAAACATGGGGAAATATGGGAAAACATGGGAAAACATGGGGAAAACTTAGGAAAATATGGGAAAATGTGAGAAAACCTGGGAAAATATGGGGAAAACCATGGAATTTGGGGTGGTGCCACCAAGGTGACAAAGTGTGGGGCTGTTCCCTGCCCCAGGAGCTCTAAAGGTGTTTGCAGACTTTGGATTTTTATTCCTGCTTTTTCCAAGCACGGGGAGCGAGGTCTGAGAGCCTCGGGTGAGGTTTGGGGGTGCTCTGGTTTCCCTTGGGAACCATCCAGGCCATTCCCTGATCCCAATCCTTCCCCGGGGGGCTCAATTTCCTTCTTGGAGGGGCTTGGAGCATTTTAATCAATCCCAGGGAACCCCCAGGAGATCTCAGGGCTGGAAAAAGCTTTGGAGATAAAAGTCTCTTCCAAAGGCTCATTAAATTTAATTGGATTAATCCCTTCAGCTCAGGGATAATCTTTTGCTCCCATTTTGTCCAGTTGGTGCTTGAGACCTCCCAGGTGCCTCCCGAGGGCAATTCCTGAATTCCTGGTGCTTAGGAGGGTGTGGGATATAGGTTTCCACTCCTGGGAAGGGTTTTCCCTCCTGGGAATGTTTTTTCCACTATTGGGAATGGGTTTTTCATTCCTGGGAATGTGAGAATGGGTTTTCCCTGCTGGGAATAGGTTTGCCACTCCTGGGAATGGGTTTCCCTTCCTGGGAATGGTTTTCCCTGCTGGAAATGGGTTTTCCGATCCTGGGAATGGTTTTCCCTCCTGGGAATGGGTTTTCCTTTTTGGGAATGGATTTTCCACTCCTGGGAGGGGTTTTCCTTTTAGGGAATGGGTTTTCCCTGGTGGGAATAGTTTTCTCTGCTGGGAATGAGTTTGTCACTCCTGGAATGGGTTTTCCTACCTGGGAATGAGTTTTCCCTGCTGGGAACAGGTTTTCTACTTCTGGGAAGGGGTTTTCCCTCCTGGGAATGGGTTTTCCTTCCTAGGAATGGGTTTTCCACTCCTGGGAAGGGTTTTCCCTGCTGGGAATGGGTCTTCCCTGCTGGAAATGGATTTTCACTCCTGGGAGGGGTTTTCCTTTTAGGGAATGGGTTTTCCCTGCTAGAAATGGGTTTTCCCTATTGGGAATCGGTTTTCCCTGCTGGAGAGGCTCTGGAGGAGTTTTCCTTGTGCTGAGCAGCAGCAGGACCTGGCAGTGCTCTCTTACACCAGCATTGCTTGGGGCACCTCTGGAGGAGCAGAATAATCTGATCGGGAATATAAAATAATCCGTTCTGGAGGAGCAGAGAATCTGCTCTGAAAAGGGAAAAAAAACCTGCTCTGAAAGGACAAAAACTCTGCTCTGGAATATTGAATAATCACCTCAGGAGGAGCCAAGAATCTGCTCTGGAGGAAAAAATAATTTGCCCTGGAGGAGCAAAGAATCTGCTTTGGAATATTAAACAATCTGCTCTGGAGGAATAAATAAACAGCTTGGAAAGAGCAAAGAATCTGCTCTGAAGGACAAACACACTGCTCTGGAAGGATAAAGCATCTGCTCTGAAGGAGTAAATCATTTTCTCTGAAGCACTAAATAATCTGCTCTGGGATGCTAAATAAGCTGTGCTGGGGGAGCAAAGAATTTGCTGTGAAGGGCCAAAAAGATCTGGTCTGGAAGAAAAAATAATCTGGTCTGAAATATTAAATAATCTGATCTGGAGGTGTAAATAATTTGCTTCGAAGGAGTAAAAAATCAGCAGTAAATAAACAGCTCCAAAGGAATAAAGGATCTGCTCTGGAGGAACAAATAATTTGGTCTGGAATATGAAATTATCTGCTCTGAAGGAATAAATAGTCTGCTCTGGAATATTAAATTATCATCTGTGAAAGAATAAATAATCTGTTCTGGAATATGAAATAATTTTCTCTGAAGGGACAAATAATCTGCTCTGGAATATTCAATAATCTGCTCTGAAGGAATAGATAGTCTGCTCTGGAATATGAAATTATCTTATCTGAAGGAATAAATAATCGGCTCTGGAATATTAAATAAGCTGCTCTGAAGGAACAAATAATCTACTCTGGAATATTAAATTGTCCTCTCTGAAGGAACAAGTATCTGCTCTGGAATATTCCATAATCTGCTCTGAAGGAACAAATAACCTGCTCTGGAATATGAAATAATTTTCTCTGAAGGAATAAATAATCTGCTCTGGAGGGACAAACCAGCAGCTCTGGAATATGAAATTCTGTGCTCTGAGGGAAGACCTGAGCTGCCCCAGGGCTCCTGCTGGGCTCCCTGAGGAGGCAGAGCTGGGCAGGGCTCGATTGATTTTGGGGGGAGAAAATGGGTCTGTGGGGGTGGGGGGACCCAGCTGGGGACAGAGAGGGACAAGGCAGGGGCAGGGATGGATCTGGTGTGGGAAAGGCACCAAACCCAGGGGTTCAGCCTCTTCCTGCTGCTGTCCCACCATGGAGGGAGGGAATCAGCTCATCCTCCCTTTGGGGACAGCTGGGGACAGCCCCTCAGAGGGGCCAGGGGTGGCCCTGGGGCCTCCCCAGGGCTGTGGGCACAGCTGACCTGGCACCCTGGGGACAGTGACAGGAGCCACAGGCGGCCTGTGCTGACCTGGGCCCCTCCCTGTGCCACCCCCCAGGCCACACTGCCCAACCTCCCTCCTGTCCTGGCTGGGACAGGCTGGGGACAGTCCTGGGATAGGCTGGGGACAGCCCTGAGATGGGACAGGGCTGGGGACAGCCCTGAGCTGGGACAGAGCTGGGGACAGTCCTGGGACAGGCTGGGGACAGGCCTGGGATAGGCTGGGGACAGCTCTGAGATGGGACAGGGCTGGGGACAGCCCTGAGATGGGACAGAGCTGGGGACAGTCCTGGGCTGGGACAGGGATGGGCACAGGCCTGGGCTGGTATGTGGACAGTCCTGAGCTGGGACAGAGCTGGGGACAGTCCTGGGACAGGCTGGGGACAGGCCTGAGATGGGACAGAGCTGAGGACAGTCCTGGGAGGGGATGTGGACAGTCCTGGACTGGGACAAGCTGGGGACAGTCGTGGGCTGGGACAGGCTGGGGACAGTGCTGGAGTGGGAGCAGTAGGAAGGGAAGGGCTTTGTGGGTGGAAAAGTCTCTGTTCTGTCCCTGCAAGCTCAGGGTGAGGGAAGGAAAACGGGGGTGTCTGGAGGGGAGATGGGGGAGAGGGATTTGATGTTAACCATCCCAAAATGGGCCAGGCGGGGGGGCAGAATTCCTGTCTTTGTGAGGAAAGATGGTTTGGAATGCAGGGTTATGGAGTTGGTCAGGCTGGGAAAGTCTCTGAGATGAGTCCAGCATCCCCCAGCACTGCCAAGGCCACCAGTGGCTCCTGTCCCCAAGTGCCACATCCACCTGGATTTAAATCCCTGCAAGGTCAGGGACTGGAATTTCCCCAATATCCAACCCCAGCCTCCCCTGGCTGTTTCCTCTTGCATGGAATCCATGCCTGGAGAAGGGCTCTGAGCCAGCTCTGCCCTCCCTGGGGCTCTGCTCACCTCTGACCCACCAGGGCACCTTCAGCTCTCTTGGAATTGTCCCTTCCAGGGAAGGATCCCATCTTCCCTGTTCTGCCCACATCCAACATCTCCCCAAACCCAGTCTGGAGCCAGCCCCAGCCTGGTCCCAGTGGGGATCCCCCAGTTTGCTCCTCCAGCCCCCAGAGTGTTCCCCTGAAGGCTTCCCTGTCGGAGCGTCGGGGGTGGGACAGTGGGGACGGACGGAGACGAGAGATCTCTGCAGCCAGGTCAGGAACTTGGGGTTTATTGCAAAGGGCCTGGGTGCAGGGCCCTGCTGGGAGCTGCCAGGCACAGCTCAGAGCAGGCTGAGAGAAGAGAGGGGGAGAGAGGATGAGAGGGGGAGAGAGTAAACAGGGTAAGAGCTAAGAGAGCGAGGTTCCCGTTCCAATACAATAAATCTTCTGTGCTGAATATTCTAATTCTCACTAACCAATCTGGTACAAGATACAAATCCTATAGCATTTCCATACAGCCTGTAAGAATCATTACATTACCATGCTGTGTTACATTTCAAACCCTAAAAACTCCTCTTTGGGCCCCTTCTGCCAAGCTGTAGGGTCTGCTCTGACCCTTGGGCCTGTCTGCAAGCAGAGGGTGTTGTTCCATCAAAAGGGGATCACCTTCAGCTGGCCACACCATTGTTTTCCAGTTGTTCAGTAATTGAGGGATCTCAAAGCTTGCTTTCATTTCAATCTCGCTGATAGTTTCTATATTCTCAAAATCTTTTGCCAGACACTCATATTTATAAGGCTTTCCTGTTTCATCTTCCCCAACACTTCCCCCATAATTTTTCCAACCTTTTCCTCCAAGTCCTGCCGACTCCCTGGAATTCCAGGCTGGAGCAGCTCACAGTGCACATCCCAAGGGATGTCAGAGCTGATTCTGAGGGGAAAATCTCCAAGCCCCTCTTTATTTGCACCCTCAGCTGGGGCTGGCTGCCTGGAGTGTCCCCAGATGGAGGGGTTGGGGTTGGTATCCTGGGATAACCTGTTCCAGTCTGCATCCTTTGTTTTCCCCACTGTTTTTCCTGCCAGTGGAAATGTTCTGCTCCCGTCTGGTGTTTGCCTGGGAATATTTATAGAGAGGATCCGGAGCTTTCCCCTCGCCAGACACAACCCAAGCTGTGCTGGACTCCTCCCAAATCCCTCCTTTCCCGCTCCTCTTCCCATCCCAGCCCCTCTGGGGTGCTCCTTTCCCTGTCCCCATCCATCCCCCACCCCCTGTGACCGGAGCTGGGGTGGCATTTCCACTGCCAGGGCTGCTGGAGCCCCTCCCATGGGGTGAGGGCACCTGGGAGGGTGGATTTGGGAGAGGAATGGGGTGAAATCCAGACTGGAGCCACTCCACCCTCCAATACTCCTTAAAAAGGGATTTTCCATCTCAATAAGGGATGGGGTGGATCCTGGTGCCCACTGGGCTTGATGGTCAGCTCTGAGGTGGCCACAAAATGAGGAATTCCCTTGTTTGTCTCTCTTGGAAAATCCATCTGGATTCAGCTCTGCCCCATTCTTATCTATGGATTTCACCTCCGGCTGTTTTCTCCCCATTCATTGAAAACCTTCCAGTGCCAGCCCCACCATTTCCTACCCCAATTCCCATCAGCCTGGCACTGATGGATATTTTGGTTTATTTTCCCTCTCTCCAGCCCAGTTCCAGCAGCCTGAGCTGCCTGGAGGTTTCCCAGGTTGGTTGGGAAATCCTGACCCCCCTGCTGCCCCAGAGCTGGGAATGCCCTGTGGGTGCCACCAAAACTCACTGCAAATTTTTCATATTTCTGTTTATTTATCCATAAAATCCTCCAGGGTG
>NW_005054524.1:779595-785825 GCF_000277835.1 Geospiza fortis
CAGGGTGCCCAGAGCAGCTGGGGCTGCCCCTGCATCCCTGGCAGTGCCCAAGGCCAGGTTGGATGGGGCTTGGAGAACTCTTGGACAGTGGGAGGTGTCCCTGCCATGGCAGGGGTGGCACTGGATGGGCTCTGAGGTCCCTTCCAACCCAAACCATTCCATGATCCTGTGATCTCCCTTTCCTCCATAACAAAAAACTGACTGGACCCTTGAACATCCCAGTCCCATCCATCATCCATCCATCATCCATCCATCCACCCACCCATCCATCCATCCATCCATTCATCCTTCATCCATCCATCCATCCATCCATCCATCCATCCATCCATCCATCCATCCATCCATCCATCCATCCATCCATCCATCCATTCCTCCATCCATCATCCATCCATCCGTCCATCCTCCATCCATCCATCATCCATCCATCCTCCATCCATCCATCCATCCATCCATCCATCCATCCATCCATCCATCCATCCATCCATCCATCCATCCATCCATCCATCCATCCCTCCACCCCAAAGGGTCAGCAGCTCTGCCAGGACCCCTCCTCATCCCTGGGAATTCTGCTTCCCTCCAGCAGCCAGAACCAGCAGCAGCTTTTCCCTGTTTAATTTTTCAGGCTGTTCCAGGGGAAGCTCCTGGAGGGGGAGGGATGAGCAGGATCTGCTCCTGTGCCTTTCTGAGCTGTTTTCCCTTATTTTGATTTCTTTGGGATCATCCCAGTCCCTGGGGGCAGCAGCTGAGCAAGACTGGCAGATGGGTGACACCCCCGGCTCTGGATGCCAGGAGCATCCCTCCCTCCCTCCCTGCAGGGAATCTCTCTCCTTCCCCACCCCCTGCTCCTGCCCACAGCTCCCGAGGTGTGGGGATGGCTCTGGAGATTCTGGCTCTGCTCCCTCCTGCCCCTTCACTGCCACACCTGATTCCCCAGGGACGCTGAAGTGGGATGGGATTTTTATTCCTTCCCCAGCACGGAGAAATCATGGAATCAGCATGCCAGGAGCATCCCTGCCTGCCCTGGGATGACCCCACCCAGGAGAGCAGGTTATGGGACACTTGTTCCCTCCTTTTCATGATTAAAAATTGAGTTTAATAGAGAGGAGCAAGGAGCTGAATATTGAATTCCTGGCTCCTGCTCATCCAGGAAAACCTTTCCCAGCCTGGGGCTGGAGTCCTGGTGCTTTCTGCTGCTCCTGGATTATGTAAGGAGCTTTTTAATAAAATCATGGAGCTCTGGATCTTCTGGCTCTTGTCCCTCCTGTGGTCACCCTTCACTGCCACACCTGATTCCCCAGGGATGCTGAGGTGGGAAGGGATTTTTATTCCTTCCCCAGCACAGAGAAATCGTGGAAGCAGCATCCCAGGAGCATCCCTGCCTGCCCTGGGATGACCCCCAGGAGAGCAGCTTCCCAGACATTTGTTCCCCCCTTTTAATGATTAAAAATTAAACTCAATAACTTAATTAATTAATAGAACATGAGTAAGGAGCTGGAATATTGAATTCCTGGCTCCTGCTCACCCAGCAAAACCTTTCCCAGCCTGGGGCTGGAGTCCTAGTGCTTTCTGCTGCTCCTGGATTATGTAAGGAGCTTTTTAATAATATCCATGGAGCTCTGGATCTTCTGGCTCTCCTGCCTCCTCCTTTCACTGCCACACGTGATTCCCCAGGGATGCTGAGGTGGGAAGGGGATTTGTATTCCTTGCTCATGGAAGCAGCATCACCTGGCAGGACCATCCCTGCCTGCCCTGGGATGACCCCAGGAGAGCAGCTTCCCAGAGTTTATTCCCTCTTTTCAATGATTAAATAGGAGTGAGGAGCTGGAATATTGAATTCCTGGATCCTGCTCATCCAGCAAAACCTTTCCCAGCCCGGGGCTGGAATCCTGAGGCTTTCTCCTGCTCCTGGATTATGTAAGGAGCTTTTTAATAATATCCATGGAGCCATCTGGCCCCAGATTTGGGATGCAAATGCAATATGTTCCCTAAAAATAGCACAGCAGCTCCATGGGGTTGTACAACACCTCCTGCTCCTCGGGAAGGGAGGGAGCTGGGAGAGGAGGGAGCAGGGAGAAGCCTCCTCTCCAGGCTGGGGAGGAGCTCTAGAGTCCCAGCTCCTGCCCCTTCCCACTCCATGACCCAGGCATGGGGTGGAAAGCACCCAAATAAACCCAAATCAGGAATTTCTGCAGGGAGGCTCTGAGTCCCAGCCCAGGGCAGGTGAGGGCTGCGGTTTGTCCTGGATATTTATCCCAGTTGATGCTGTAGGAATTCCAGAACCATGGAATGCTTTGGGTTGGGAGGGGCTTTAAAGTCCATCCCCTGGGCAGGGACATCTCCCCCTGTCCCAGGTTCTCCAAGCCCTGTCCAACCTGGCCTGGGACACATCCAGGCTGGAATTCCAGAGGGAAGCATTGGCTCCGTGCCCTCATCCCTTGGGATCAGACTGCAGAGACCCCTTTGCTTCTTCCCCAGCCTTTGCTCCATCCCAAATTCCCTCTGTCTCCCTCTTTTCCTGTCAAATCCATTTTTCCTCCTCTCTCCCATTCCTGCCGTGCCCTCTCCCTGAAGCAAAGGGAAATTGCAGCAGAGGTCTCATTCTGTGGTGACAGCTGGGATGACTCCAAACCTCCCTGGGCAGCCCCTTCCAGGGCCTGACCACCCTTTCCATGAGGGAATTTTCCCTGAACCCGACCTGAGGCTCCCCTGACACAGCCTGGGGCCGTTCTCTCTCATCCTGTCCCTTTTCCCAGGAGAAATCCCAATTCCTCTGGCTGCCTCACCCTGTCTGGGAGCTGTTGAGTTCCCCCGAGCCTCCTTTTCTCCAGGATGGATTTATTCCCTTGGATCCAGCCAGGCTGGGCTCCCCCAGACCCCACAGAGCCCCCAGGACTCACTCCCGCTGTATCCCAGGGGAGCAGCCCCTTTTCCCAGGTGCATGTGGCAGACAGATCCCTTTTATCCACCAGGAAATTTCTTGTCCCTGATTGCTCCCAGAGCTCAGCCCACAGCAAAAACACCCCCAGGACAAATCTGGAGTGAGTGATTTTCCCTGGAAAAGCTGCATGGCCTCAGCTGGGATCAACATTCAGATTCCAGCTTCTCCTCCCTGTTCCCAGGGAACTGAAACCCCAATTCCATGGAAATCAGAGCCCTCTGGGGGCAGCCAAACTGGTGAAACTGGTGCCTTCACAACTCTACGTTTTCCCAGGGTGGGATTGCAGCTCCTGCTTCCTTGGAGCCATGTTTCCATGGCAATTGGATTTTTTGTTTTAATGTATATGCCTTGGTTTGAAAAGCCAGGTGTGTGCTGAGGAAGGCAGGAGCCTCTCTTGAAATGGAAAATGTAAATCCCCTCCCTCTTAATTGCTATAAATTTGAAATTAAGGGGTTCTCAGGCAAAGATATGGGAGCAGGATTAAAAGTTCTTTATTAGGGAAGAAAATTTTAAAAAATGAAATAAAAATGCAGTAATACAAACAAACCCTGCCAGAGTCAGACCATGCCCTGCCCCCTGTGTGTCAGCCCCATCCCATGGGGGCTCAGCCCTCCTGCAGTGCCAGCTGTGCTGCTGCTGGAGCAGGGATCCTGCACAAGGGGGGAGTTTTCCTCTGCAGCTCCAGGGCTGCTGCAGATGGGCCTGGGCTCCCTCTGGCAATGCAGGGCAGCAGAAAGCTGCTCCTCTGGCAATGCAGGGGGCAAAGGCTGCTGTGCTGCTCCAGGCTCAGATTGGATCCAGGTAGGAATGCTTGGCTCCTCCCCTGGGCGCAGCATCTCCCCATGGGATGCTGGAATTGGATCAGCCCTGCAGGGACACTCAGAAACCTGCCCAAGGAACAGCAGATACCTGCCCCAGCTCTGGCAGATGGGGATAGAACACACACCCCAGCCACATCTTGCATTTCCAACCCAAGACAGTGTAAACCCTTGTCTGGGAAAAATGTGAGTGTTGGGAGTTTGGTCAGGATTCCTGCCTGGATAAGGAGGGGTTGGAGGGGCAGGAGCCTCCCTGGGAGCAGAGGGAGCATCCAGGGATCCCCTGCCCCCCAGGGCCTGGAGGTGACCTGAGGACACAAATCCAATCTGCTTCCTAGAATAATGAGGAATGTGTAATAATGATGCGTTACTCTTCAGGTCTTATGAGCTCTCAGAGAATCTTTCACACTTGAGATAGCCCAGCTACCCCAAATGGCATAAAATCAGCAGGATGGCTTCTGAGGTAGTGTTGGAAACAAAAAGGTTTTATTAAAAAGGCAAAATAACAAAGCTCTTACAGAGAAAAACCAAGCCAGGGGCAAGAGGTCCTTACTTCTGCTAAAACACCCACAAAAGCAATTATTGTCTTTGTTCTCTTCTTTCTCTATCTAATTACTTGGGTGGGACCTCTTGGCCTCTGTCCAGTTGGCAGCCCCAGGTCTGAGGTGAAGTCCCCAAGGTCCTATGAGGTGTCTTTGTACCAAATTGAGGAGAGAAACTTCTGGGCTTTTTTCCTTTTTAAGCAGACAAAGTATAATTTGGTCACTCCATCAAAAGGGGACACATTCCTACAGGAGGATTTGGGGAATCTCGAGGTTGGTGGGAACAGGGAGCACACCCAGAGCAGCTTCTCAGTGCTGGGATTTCCTGCCCTTCCCAGGGGTCACACGGGAGGTGGGGAGGTCCCTGGGAAGCAGGGGAGCTCTGGAAGATGGGGGATCCCTGGAAAATGGGGGATCCCTGGGAAGGTGGGGAATTCTGGAAGATAGGGGATCCCTGGAAGTTGTGGGAGCTCTGGGAAGAGGGAATCCCTGGAAGGTTGGAGATCCCTGGGAAGGTTGTGAGAGCCCTGGGAAGGTGGGGGAGCCCGGGCTCACCGTTTCCATGGTGATACCAAGCAAAGGATGCTGGAAAACCTCAGGATGACCTCAGCATCCCACAGCATTCCTGGGCCATGTCTGGCCCCTGCTCCAGGTCCTTCCTTCCCGAGGAACACCAGGAATCCTGGTCCCAGAGTGCCCTCCAGGGATGCACATCTGGGCTCCCTGCCAGATGTGGCTTCTGCGGCTGCCCCGGGGCCCCTCATGGAAGCCCCTCAAGGGCTCTTCCCACCCCTCATCCCTGGGGGTGGGAAGAGCCCTTGGAATTCCTTGGGATGTCATTCCTGTTTTACAGAAGGGAGACTGAGGCCCAGGACAGTGAAACCTTTCCCAGCTCTGTTCTCTCTGTCCAGAGCAGGAGATTTATGGGAATTAACTGAGGAATTCCCAGATGGAGCCGTGTGGGACCTACTTTGGCTTTCTCCAAGCAGGAACATCCCCCTGAAGCTGCTGGCTGTGGGATAACAATTCCAGAGCTAGGGATAACAATTCCAGAGCTACAGGATAACAATTCCAGAGTGGTGGGATAGCAACTCCAGAGGATAACAATTCCAGAGCTACAGGATCACAATTCCAGGACTCAGGATAACAATTCCAGAGCTGGGGAAAACAATTCCAGAGGTACAGGATCACAATTCCGGAGCTGTAGGATAGCAGTTCCAGAGGATAACAATTCCAGAACTACAGGATAACAAGTCTAGGACTCAGGATAACAATTCCGGGGCTACAGGATAACAGTTCCAGAGCTGTGGGATAACAACTCCAGAGGACAATCATTCCAGAGCTACAGGATAACAATTCCAGAGCTGGGGATGACAACTCCAGGGCTACAGGATCACAATTCCAGGACTCAGGATAACAATTCCAGAATTGGGGATCACAATACCAGAGCTGGGAATAACAATTCCAAAGCTGGAGATAACAGTTCCAGAGGATAACAATTCCAGAACTACAGGATCACAATTCCAGAATTTAAGATTATTTCAGAGCTGTTGATAACAGTTCCACCAGAAGCACCTCCCAGTTCCAGCTGTATCCTCATTTCCCAACAAATCAGTGCCAGGATCAGCTCCAGCTGCTGATTCCCAGGGGGAATTGGATGTGTTTGCACAGGGCCAGGCAGGGTGAGAGGTAAACTCCTGGCTTTTGGGATTTTAATTCCTGAGTTTTCAGGGATGAGCTTGGTCCCAACTCTGCTGGAGCTCCCTGTAGAGTTTTCCAGGGATGCTCTTCCCAAAAAAAGTCATGGAAATGCAACAGCAGGAGTAAGAGCTGAGCTTCCCTCTGCAGCCAGCTGGGAGCAGGTGCTGAATTAATCCCAGCTTTAATTCAAGCTCCTTTAATCCTGCAGGGGAAAGAGCAGCTCTGGTTTTG
>NW_005054524.1:785849-790078 GCF_000277835.1 Geospiza fortis
AGGAATGGATTTAATGAGCGGGGAAATGCAGTTCTCAAGGAATTCTGGATTATTCCCAACCTGGAATGCTCTAAAACCTGAATTTCCAGGCTGGAGATGAAGGAAGGGTTTGGGCTTCCCCACATCCCAGAATAAGGCTTAAAACTGGGACGTGCCAAATCCCAAGGGATTGGGATTGATTTTGAATTTATCTGACCCAATCCAAATATTTCAGCGTTATTTTTCCCCACATTGCTGGGTGATTCCAAAAAATGGGCTCAGGATTCATTGGGAGACTGCTGGGTGCAGGAGTGGATTTACTGTGTGGATAAATGCAGTTTCCAAGGATTTTTTTATTATTCCCAACCTGTAATAGGCTATAAACTGAATCTCCAAGCCCTGAGAGTGGGGCTGGGGGTAAATGAAGCATTTCCAACATCCCAAACAAGGTTAAAAACTGGGAGGTGCAACCCAATCCCAGGGGAGTGGGATTGATTTTAGTTTCTCTGAGCAAATCCAAGGATTCCAGGATTATTTTTCCCCACAGTGATGGTTGTTCAGAAAAAATGGGCAGAGCAGTGGCTCAGCCCCAGAAGTCCAGGAGAAATTCCCATAAAAAGCCATTCTAAATGATGCTAAAATTGGAAAAAAAAATCATCAAATTGGAACAAAAATGTCAACTTGTCAAAAACTCCTAAAATTGGAAATATGAATAAAATAATGGCTGGGATTTTCCCCTGGGACCTTCAGAGCCATCTCCAGTGCCAGGGGTTGCCACGGAGCCCTTTGGGATTTATTGTGTGTCCAGGGAAAGTTCCTTCAGAAATGAATGGCCCCAAACCCAGATTTTTGGTGCTGCTGGTTCCTCCCTTTTGCCACAATTCCAAGAAATAGTTATTCCCCATTAAAGCTCCTGGATCCCAGCACAGGTGTGGAATATTTAGGATGCAGTCAGTGAGTTCTGATCCAGGCATTGCCATCAAAGCTGGGCTTTTAACTTGCCTCTCCTGGCAGCAAACAGGAATTTTGGAAGGAATAGATTTTTTATGAGAAGGGACAATTTTTCCAAGCCAATTCCAGGGGTTTTTTTGTTTCATCCTTGTGCAGGAGAAACAAGCAAAGATGCCTGGGGTTGGCAGCTCGTCCAAAAAAAATCCTGTTTGTTTTGTTTTCCTGGGTATCATCACTGGTGGAATTCTGCAATTTTGGGGTTTAATCCCAAAGTTTTTTCCATGCTGTGGCTCTTCCCTCCCTTTCCATGGGCAGCACTGGCTTCATTCCAGGATTTCCCATTTAGAATTCCAAATCCTGCTGGTTTTAGGGTTAATTTGGATACATGCAGGCTGGACCTGGGCATGGATGGACAGGGATTTACCCATGGACAGACCTCTGGGCATGGGAAATCCATGGAATTCGAGCTGGGGCAGGTGCAGAAATGGGCAGAGGAGTTTTGGATGGAAAATATTTCGGGAAAATTCCTGTTGCCCAACAAATTAAGCTAAATAGGAGTTTTTTCATCTGAGGTGTCAGGGAATTAGTGAGGCAAGCAGATGGAATCTCCTCCGGCGTGCTGGAAGGGGATCAACACCCAGCAGAGCCGTGGGGGTGGGATGGGACCAGCAGGAGCGGGAAAATGGGATGGGAATTGGGGCTGGGGGGAGCTTGGGAAGGGTTTGAGCCTGGCCTGGAATGGGATTGGGGCAGCTGGGGCAGACCCTGGGATGCTGTGGGGCTGTGGAGATGGGATTGGGATTAGGATGGGTTGGGATTGGGATTGGGATTGGGATTGGGATTGGGATTGGGATTGGGATTGGGATTGGGATGGGGATGGGCCTGGGATGGGATTGGAATGGGGATGGGATAGGACTGGGATGGGGTTGGAATGGGGATGGGATGGGATTGGCATAGGATTGGAATGGGGTTGGGATGGGGTTAGGATGGCGTTGGGATAGTGTTGGTATGGGGTTGGGATGGGATGGGATTGGGATGGGGTTGGGATGAGATTGGAATGAAATGGGATTAGGATGGGGTTGACGTGTTCTCCATCACCAAAGGCATTTGGGAAGAGCTGGCAGGGGTTTGTTCCCCAAACACTGTGGGAATGTGGGGCTGGGGTTTTCCCAGGAGGTGACAGCACTGTCTGGCCTGGGGTCTCCAGAATTCCAAACTCCTGGCTCAGCCCTTGGCCATGGCTTTGCTGAGCTGGGAGGTGACACCTTGGAGGGGCTGGAGGGAGGGGATCCGAGCACTGGGATGTTCCTTTTGTCCTGGCAAATCCCAACCTAAACCCATCCCACCTGTGGGGTCTCACCGTGTTTGCCTTGGCAGCTCCTGGGTGAGCAGGCTCTGTTTAGGGGGGATTTTGGGAAGGAATTCCTGGCTGGGAGGGTGGGCAGGCCCTGGCACAGGGTGCCCAGAGCAGCTGGGGCTGCCCCTGCATCCCTGGCAGTGTCCAAGGCCAGGTTGGACGGGGCTTGGAGCAGCCTGGGACAGTGGAAGGTGTCCCTGCCACGGCAGGGGTGGCACTGGGTGGCTTTAAGGTCACTTCCCACCCAAACCATTCCAGGATTCCGTGATCCTGTGAGGAAAATCCTCTTGGGAGAAGGCAGCACATCCCTTTGCTAGCAGAGTTAAGTCCTGAATTCCTGAGATCCACAAAACCTCATCCAGAGTCTCCTCACTGTCCCTTTGTCCCCTGCCCGTGTCCTCCCACGCCTCTTTGTGCAGACCCTGGAGAACAGCTCCAGAGCTGGGAATGGCTGGGATTGCCAAGGTTCTCCCAGAGCTGTCAGAAGTTGAAATGCACAATGAGATTGTAGGAAAATGCTACGGGATAGTGGGAGGCTGAGGAATGATTCATCCTCCAACAGAAACTCCTCAGATGTGGAGGTGGCACTGCTGGCCACCAGCGTGGATCCAGAGCCAGGAATATTCCAGGTTTAGGTCAAATTGGGCCTCATTAACAACTTCCTCTGCCAGTCCTTATTCCCAGATGGAATTTGGGGTTTGCTGGGGTGTGGGAGCAGCGGAGAGGAGGTGACACCGCGGGTGTGTTGGGACAGGAGCCCACAGGGCTGATCTGAGCTCATCAATTCTGCTTCCAAAGCCTCTCTGTGCCTTTTGTCCACTTGTTTTAGTGGAACAGAGGGACTGACCTCGAGTTACTCCACATGGATTTGAGATGTGGGAACCTCCCATCACCCCGAGCTCTGATGTGTCCAAGCCCAAAAGGCTTTTCCAGCTTGGAGCAGCTGCCAAACCCAAAATTCCTTGAAATTTAGGACTTTTTTAATGTCATTTCATGACCAACATTCCCAAGTGGCCTCGGGCTGTGCCAGGGATGGGACAGCGGAGGGGCATCCATGAATTCATGAATCCTCAGTACTGGAGCCCTCCTGGAGAGTGGGAACGGCTCGGGTTGGGGAGGGAGGAGCTGGTTTGGTTTGGTGATGTTGGAATGTCACCAAAGTGTCCTGGAACCAAATTCCAGCTGGAAAGGGGAGGTTTTCTCCTGGTTTCTCTTCCTTGGAAGTTCAGAGCAGGCTGGAGCTGCTGTTCCAGGGAGGGGGAGCTGGGATCAGGAGCTGGGGATGCTCCTGGTGCTGATGGGAGGTGATTTGGGATGAGGCCTAGGAATGGCCTGCTCCTGGCAAATCCTGCTGCTGGATCTCCTCCCTCAGTTACCAGGGATCCAATCATCCAGGTGGGAACATCCCAGCTGTTCCTGAGCTCCTTAACGTCCCCCTTCCCTTCCAGAGGAGACGACGTTCGAGGCCGGAGTCAAGGTGCAGATCCACAGCCAGTCCGAGCCTCCCTTCGTGCAGGAGCTGGGATTTGGGGTGGCCCCCGGATTCCAGACCTTCGTGGCCACCCAGGAGCAAAGGGTAAGTCCCAAATCCCTGTTCCACCCCAGGATCCCTCCAGGGCTTCCTGGGAGAGGTTCCTTCTCCATAATTGATGCCCCTTGAGATGCAGCTCCATCATTAACAGGTTTTTGATGCCTTCCTTCAGATTTCTTGGGATGAGGGCAGCTTTTCCAGGTTATCTCCCATGGGTATTCCCACAGTCCTGCATTCCCACAGTTCCTTAAAGTCCCACAGTAATTCCATCTCCCGGATGGATTTCATCCCTTGCTCTTCCATGGTTGGAGCTGAGCTGTGGCAGCTCCGAGTGTTGGGTCCTGTCCAACCCACTGGGGTTTCCCCAGAAGAAACACATTCCAAGGATATAAAAAGAGGCAGAAGCACAGA
>NW_005054524.1:790105-794482 GCF_000277835.1 Geospiza fortis
TGGATGGATGGATGGATGGATGGATGGATGGATGGATGGATGGATGGATGGATGGATGGATGGATGGATGGATGGATGGATGGATGGATGGATGGATGGATGGATGGATGGATGGATGGATGGATGGATGGATGGATGGATGGATGGATGGATGGATGGATGGATGGGCAGGGATGGAAAGGGCTGGACAGGGCATCATGTGCTACCTGATGCTCAGAGATTTTGGGAACAGCTCCTCAAGTCAGACCCACCTGGCAGCTCCAGCAGTGATTGAAAAGATTTGCCATCCTTAAAAATCTCATCCTGGACAGGATTTGGGAGCAGGGCTGGGAGCTGGAGCCTGCAGAGAAGATCTCAAGGGCTTTGGGTTAAATTGGTGCAAATTCAAGGCTTTGCTGCAGCTGCTGAAATCCTTCCCCACCCCATTGCCAGCACTGCCTACTCCAAAATTTCCATTGAAAAATGAGAATTCCAACCAGAACATCATCCAGATAAGAGAGAGGGGGAAACATTCCTCCCCAAATCTCCCCTTCCACATGGGAGATGTGGAGGACAGAAGAACAGATTTAGGGACTCTCAGCTCCAGGGTCTCCCTTTTCCAGGGGTTTTGCCGGAGTTTTGGGAGAGGGAAGGGCTCATTCCTGGGATTTTCTGACTGGTTTAAAATCATCTGAGGGCTCCAAAGCCTTTTCTCAGGAGAGCTGGAGGGATCTCCAGCATTCAGCTCCCACCCCAATCCCTCTCCCAGAAAATAATTTTAACCTAATTACAGCCATTAATAACTTCCTCTAATTAATTAATAGTCCTCAGGGACATTGGGCTTCCCCCACCTTCCCAATGTGTAGCTTTTATCCCAATCCCTGATTTAGTCTGGGTTTTTCCAACTAAATCTCTCTGCCTGTGCTGCTCCTTTAATAAACCAGAGCCAAAGGTGGAACAGCTCCAGTAAATCCCCCAGGGACTGAGCCCAGGCAGTTATTGGGGTCCTGAACCCAGAGTTTTACACCCTGGGCCATAAAATAAATGATCCTGCAGCTGGGAAAAAAAAACCAGGAATAAAGAAAAAGTGGAGCTGATTTCCCATCTTCCAGCTCAGAGCAGCCTTGGGGAGTTAAAAGCTCTTTTTCCAGGGATAAAAAGTGTGGAGTGGGGAAGATTTGGGATGGTGGGAGCTGTGGGTCCTCTGTGGGACAGAATTGGGGTGTGGGGGGTTCATTCCTGGCTCTGGAATCATTCCCTGTGGCCCTGCTCAAATCCCTCCCTTCTCTCCCCATCCCACTCTGGCATCAGAGCATTCCCTGGGCTCTGCTCCCTGATTTTCTTCCTTCCCAGGGCTGCAGCTGCTCAGCACCAGTGAGGATTCACATCTTGGGACCAGGGCATAAATCCTGGCTTTCCACCCAGAGCTTCCCCAAATTCCCCTGTCCAGAGCCAGCTCTGGTCCATGGTTGGCATCTCATTAAAAATCTCCCTTCACAAGGAGCTCTCAGGCTGGAAAAATGGGAATTAAATCAGCTTTGCTCCTCCTGCAGTGGCTGAGCCCCGTGGTTCCTGCAAGGAGGCACTCCTGGGATGCATTTCCCACCTTGGGAGTTACTGCAGGAGTGACCTTGGGAGGGACCTGGCAGTGGCAGGGTGGAAATGCTGAGTCAGCAGCAAAAACTCCTGAGAAAGCAATTCCAGCAGGAGGTTTGGCCATAAAATGTGGTGGATGGGTTAAAGAGGCCCAAGCTGCTTCTGGACACGTGGCCAAGGGAGATGTTTCCTGATTTAAAAAATGTGGGATTGTTCATCCTGGAGGAGCCACCAGGGGTGACCAAACTGGGACCTTCCAGGACCTGAAGGGGCTGCAGGGAAAATGAAGAGGGGAATATTTCTGGAGAGGGAAAAGACATGGAGGGACGGGACACAGGGAATGGCTCCCAGTGCCGGAGGGCAGGGCTGGATGGGATATTGGGAATTGGGAATTGTTCCCTGGGAGGGTGGGCAGGCCCTGGCACAGGGTGCCCAGAGCAGCTGGGGCTGCCCCTGCATCCTTGGCAGTGCCCAAGGCCAGGTTGGACGGGGCTTGGAGCACCCTGGGACAGTGGGAGGTGTCCCTGCCACGGCAGGGGTGGCACTGGGTGGGTTTAAGGTCCCTTCCAACCCAAATCATTCCAGGATTCCATGAAATCCCAGACTGGAGCAATCCCTGAAGCTCAGGGCAGCCAGGGCTGAGCTCCCCGAGGGGAGCAGGAGCCAGCACACGATGGGTGATGGAAGGAGACCAGGAGGGTCAGGATGGAAAATCCTCCCTGGATCCCCTCCCTGCCCAAGTGCAGAGGGAAAGGAGCTGGAGGGGTTCCCATGAGCCCAGAGCTGCTGCCCTGGGGCTCTCACCCCATTTCCCATGGGATGAGCCCCCCAGTCCCATCCCAGCTGGGTTCCCTGTGCCTCCCCTGGGCTGCTCTGGCATCTCTGGGAGTGTTTCTGTGGCAGCTCCTGAGCGGTTGGATGAGCTTTGTGTGGTCATGAACGGGAGCTGGCCCAGGGAAGGATCCATCACCTCCAGAGGGATCCCAAGGGAGGCCAGGACCCCCTGGAATTGGGAATTGCCCTGCAGCTCCCAGCACTGCTGGCTTTGGATGGATCCCTTGCCATGTTCCCCTTTCCTGGCACTTCTGGGTGTTGGTGTCGGAATCTCCCCCTCCAGACCTTGGGAAGCTGCACTATCCCTGCACTATTCCCCTTTTCCCTGACTATGGCACCTAGGCTTGGATGGACACACTAAAATCCATCCTTTGAAGGGCTGATCCCACGGAGAAAGAGAAATTCCTCCTTCCTTGCCCTTTTCCAGGCTGGTTTTTGCAGCATGTCAGCATCACCCAAACCTCTTCCATCAGGAGTGGGATCAGAATTCCCAACAGAGCTGCACAGGGCATTCAGGGAAGATGGGAAGCACCTGGAAAAGGGCAATTCCTGCCAAGCTGGCCATAAAAATTCAGTGAAGCCCCAGGTTCTGAGTGGAACAATGTTGTTTGATGGGGCTCTGGAGACTGATCCCCTCCCAAGGTTTTATGGGATAGAGAGCAGAGCTACAGACCTGCAGATCCAGAGTGGGATTAGAGAGGCAGGAAAATGGGATTCAGGGCTGGCAGTGATGGCTTGGAAACCCAGTCAGGGTGGAAGCACTGGGGTTTGGGAATTAGGAGGAATTAAAGAACATTGCCCATGTTTGAGGTGTCATTTTACAAGGGATGAAGTGCCAGGACACAGGGAATGTGTGTCCAGGGAATTCCTTGCCAATGTCCCATCCATCCCTGCCCTGTCCCTGTCCCTCCCACTGCAGGGATGGATGGGATGCTGGGGAGGAATTCCTGGCTGGGAGGGTGGGGAGCCCCTGGAATGGATTTCCCAGAGCAGCTGTGGCTGCCCCTGGATCCCTGGAATTGTCCCAGGACAGGCTGGAGGGGGCTTGGAGCACCTTGGACAGTGGGAGGTGTCCCTGGGGTTGGAATTGGATGAGCTTTAATGGCCCTCCCAACCCAACCCATCCCATAATTCCATGGATTCACATTTCCTAACCCTTGCTCCAAGCATTTTCTCCCACCCATGGTCTGACTCCTCCTGGAATCACCCCCTGATTTCTTTGTTCCCCTCAATCCCACAAACTCTCCCAGTGGATTCCTTCCAATTTAGCCTTAAATTCTGAATTAGTTCAACAAGGAGATCCCATAAAACCAATCCCACAGAACCTTCATGGCACAGGAGCAGTTGGAAGCAGGAGATGGAAGAAAACTTTGAATTTGTAGGGCAGGAGAGGGGTTTTGGTTGGACAACAGGGTTGGGAGGGAATCAGGAACGGATGCAAAGGAAAATGGGAAAATGAGGGAAGGGATGGAGAAGAGGCAGAGGATGGGAAGGGAAGTCAGGAAGAGACATCAGATCTGAGGATGAGGGAATAGTTTGGGTTTCCTGCTCCCCCTGCACCCTGTGGAAAAGAGGATTCTATAAAAAGGTGGAAAAGTGAGAACAGGAAAACTTCAGAGTCCAATTCCCCCCACCCCCAAACTGGGCACTTCTGCCAGAGTTTGGGAATTGGGTCCAACAAATCCAGGCAGAATGTTCTGGGAGAACGAGGGGGAATGGTCTGGCTGCCTCTGGATGTGCCAGGGAATGAGCAGGAGGAGAGGCAGAGATTCCTGGGGGAATCCCCATCCCTGAGGGGTTTCATCCGTGTGGATGTGACATTTGAGGACATGGGGCAGTGGTGCCTAGAGGGAACAGCTGGACTCAATCTCAGAGGGCTTTTCCAACATTTAGAATTCCATAATTCCACTTTATTGGGGATTTAGGGCTGATTTTGCACCTGAGCCACCGGCCCAGCCCATCCAGGGG
>NW_005054524.1:794492-820673 GCF_000277835.1 Geospiza fortis
TGGGAGCAAACCTGGGATGAGGCTCTGGAGGGGCTGCCCTGGACTTTTTATGGATCTCCAGGAGGTTTCAGTGCTGCTGTTCCTGTTGGATTTGCAAAGAAGGATCCTGGAGCTCCAAAATCCCAATTTCCCCGGGCACTTGTGAGCCCTGTAACACCCCTGAGCTCTGCCCCAAGGGAGCTCCCGGGGCTGGAAGGGTCAAATTCATCCCTGAACACCAATTCCTCAGGCAGGGAGCAAATGGGAAGGAACAGGCAGGATGGGAAAGGAGCTGGAGAGGCAAACAGACAATTCCAGCACCATTAACTGGGAGCTGGGATCAGCCAGCCACGGCTGCTCTGGGATTCTCAGCATTCCACAAGGGCTGGAGCTGCCTGGGATGGAAATTCCAAGAAGCTGCTGCTGCTGCTGGAGGTCTCCTTAAGGAGCAGAGGGTTCTGGTTTCATTAGGAACCCAGCCCGGGTGGGGATGTTCAGGGAGGGCTTGGATCCTTCCTTGGAATTGCTGGAATTTGGTGCTATCAGCCAGTGAGGGGGTCTGGGCAGGGATTGGTGCTGGATCCATCCCAGAGCCAGAGGGAAATGGGGCAGGGAAAGGTTCTTCCCCAGAGGTGCTGGCACTGCCCAGGGAATGGTGTGAGCTGGGACAGGAGGATTTGGCATGGAGATCAGGGAAAGGTTCTTCACCACCCCCAGAGGTGCTGGCACTGCCCAGGCTCCCCAGGGAATGGTCCCAGAGCTCCAGGAGGGTTTGGACAGCACTGCCAGGGATGCCCAGGGTGGGATTGTTGGGATCCTGGTCAGAAACAGAGGCTGGACTCAATCCTTGTGGGACCCGTCCCAGCCTGGGATATTCCAGGATTTTATCAAACTGCTCCAACCTCTGCTGGGATCATCTCCACCATGTTTCCCTGTTTGAGAAAATGAAACAGGCAGGGAAACCAGGGATAGCACTTCCAGGTAATTGAAGGGTGACCTCTGGCTGTGGGCAGATGCTCCGTGCCAGCAGCAGTGTGGAAAGGCAGGAATGTGGCCAGGGAAGGGCTGTGGCAGGAGCTGATCCTCCCCTGCCCTGGGGTCTTTTCCCTCCAGGTTTCCCAAGCTCATCCCCTCTTTTCCTGGCATTTGGGACAAGCAGAATCCATCCAGCTTCCAAGGAGTCAAATGCATTTTTTCCTTCCCCTTTCAGTACCTGCCAGATGGGAACTGATCTGGGTAATCCTGGAGAAAGCCAGGATCAGGAGGGCAGGAAAAGTGTTTAATTCATTAATTAATTATTAATGACTGCAAAAGGGCCAGGCTGGGAGTCTGTCTCAGTTAGAGGCTGGAGCTGGATTTCTTACACAGGAGCAGGAGGAGGAGCCCTGGGGAAGCTGCCAGGGAGCACAAATCCTGCAGGATCCGAGGGCAGGGGTGTCCCTGCTGCCTTTCCCCTGCTTTTCCTGCTGCTTTGCTGTGGTTTGTTCCCACTTTGGGGCAGCAGGGGAGGGTGGATGTGGCATTCACATTCAACAGAGAGAGACATCATTCTCTCTCACAGGGTTTTTCCAGGGGAAGGCAGTAAGAACCTCAGAGAAGAAGAGAAAACAATTCTTATCTCTATTCTCTGCTCTTGTTCTTGCACACGTGGAATGTGTTATGGAGATTGTTTGCCCAAAGTGATTTGTTAATTGGATTCTGCTGAGGGTTGTTTGGATTCCTTGATGAACTGGGTCAAAGCTGTGTCCAGGCTGTCTCAGACAGTCAGGGGTTTTTGTTTAGTGTTCTTTAGTATCTCTTTAGTATAGATATTATATATTATTAATGTAATACAGTGTTAATAAAGCAATTGTTCAACATTCTGAATCATGGATCAGATGCCAATCATGGATCAGATGCCAGTCATGGATCAGGTGCCAGTCATGGATCAGGTGCCAGTCATGGATCAGGTGCCAATCATTGCCAGGTGTTGGGGTCACCCTGCATTCCATAGGTGGAGGGAGCAGCTCCAAATCCCGGGGCTGATCCAGCCCCAATCCCTCCCACCAACCCCCAGCTGGGATAATCTGGCAGAAAGGAAAGGGAATCCCTCAGGAACCCCTCAGGAGGAGGATCTGGATCTGGATCTGGATCTGGAGGGGCTGCAGGGAGAGGGATCGAGCCCAATGAAGTCTCTCCCATTAATCCTTCCTGAGTTGAGGGCTGGGGTTGCTCCCTCCATCCTGCTCCTGCTCCTTGGGGTGCCTTTGCCAGCAGCTCCAGGGCCACAAGAGCAGGAATACAGCCCTGAAAGGAGTTCAGCAGCTCCACGGGATCAAGGCTCTGCATGGAAAGGCTTTTCCTGAGGTTTCAGCCCTGATTTGGCCAGGCAGGGGTTCAGGGCAGCCCTTAGGGATGGATTCCCCCTGGATTTGAGCCCAAGGATTCCTGTGCCAGGCTGGGAGCAGCAGCTGGGGGAAAACTCCAGGCATTTCCAGGGAATGTGCAGATCCTCCTGCTTGGGAGAGCTTGGTGGAGCTCTTCCAGTTTGTAAAGCAGAGTCTGCCAGGCAGAAATTCCAGCTGATCCCTCCACAGCTGCTGCCACTCCAGGATGTTCACTGTCACCTGGGAGTGTCACCTCCAGGATGGAGTGTCACCACCAGGACATTCATTGTCACCTGTGAGTGTTGCTCATTGGCACTGGGACAGCTTGTCCCAGTGAGTTATCCCAGGAGTCAGGGAGCTCCTGGAAGGGGGGATGCAGGGGCTGCCCTGTGACAGGGGACATGTCCCTCTTGCTGGCCCAGGCCCTGTCCTGCAGCTCATATTCCTGTTCCTGTCCCTGTTCTCAGCTGAGGTACCTGCCCCTGTCCCACAGTTGATGCCCCTGTGCCATCCCTGTCCCCAGCTGACCCCTATCCCTGTCCCTGTCCCCATCTGATGTCCCTGCCCCCAGCTGATGTCCCTGTGTGTCCCCAGCTGATGTCCCTGTCCTGTCCCTATCCCCAGCTGACCCTTGTCCCCATCTGATGTCTCTGTCCCCAGGTGATCCCTGTGGTGTCCCCAGCTGACCCCTGCGCTGTCCCTGTCCCCATCTAATGTCCTGTCCCTGTCCCCAGCTGATGTCCCTGTCCCCATGTGTCCCCAGCTGACCTCTGTCCCCACGTGTCCTCATCTAATGTCCCTGTGTCCCCAGCTGACGTACCTGTCCCCTGTGCCCGTGTGTCCCCAGCTAATGTGCCTGTCCCCAGCTGACCCTGTCCCCCTGTGTCCCCAGCTGACCCCTGCCCCCTGTGCTGTCCCTGTCCCCAGCTGACCCTGTCCCCCTGTGTCCCCAGCTGACGTACCTGCCCCCGCCGTGGGGCGAGTGCCGCTCCCCGGAGCTGGGCCTGGCGTTCTTCCCGGTGTACAGCGTGACAGCATGCAGGATCGACTGTGAGACACGCTACATCGTGGAGAACTGCAACTGCAGGATGGTGCACATGCCAGGTCAGGGATGGGGACAGCTGGGGACAGGCAGGGACAGCAGGGGATGGGATGGAGGGAGGATTCCTGGTGTACAGCATGACAGCCTGCAGGAACAGCTGGGGACAGCTGGGGATGGGCTGGAAGGATGGTCAAGGACGCAGACACCTGGGGATGGGATGGAGGGACAATTCACATGTCATGTCAGGGACAGTGGGGACAGCTGGGGACAGTGGGGACGCCTGGGGCTGGGCTGGAGGGACAGGCCACGTGCCAGATCAGTGACAAGGACACCTGGGGACACCTGAGACACCTGGTGATGGGCTGGAGGGACAGTCCACATGCCAGGTCAGGGACAGGGACACCTGCGGGGACAGCTGGGGATGGGCTGGATGGATGATTCACATGCCAGGTTGGGAACAGCTGGGACAGTGGGGACAGCTGGGGATGGGATGGAGGGACAGGCTACGTGCCAGATCAGTGGCAAGGATATCTGGGGGACACTGAAAGCTAGGCTGGAGGGACAGGCCACATGTCAGGTCAGGGACAGGGACACTGGGGACAGCGGGGACAGCGGGGATGCCTGGGGATGGGCTGGAGGGACAGTAAAGAACAGGGACACCTGGGAGGACAGCTGGGGATGGGCTGGAGGGACAGGCCATGTGCCAGATCAGGGACACTGGGGACAGTGAGGACACTTGGGGATAGGCTAGAGGGACAGTCAAGGTCAGGGACACCTGGGGAGGACAGCTGGGGATGGGCTGGAGGGACAGGCCATGTGCCAGGTCAGGGACAAGGACACCTGGGGATGAGCTGAGGGGACGATTCACATGTCAGGTCAGGGACAGGGACACTGGGGGCAGCGGGGACATCAGGGACACCTGGGGATGGAGGGATGGTCAAGGGCAAGGACACTGGGGGACAGTTGGAGCATAGACTGGAGGGACAGGCCATGTGCCAGCTCAGTGACAAGGACACCTGGAGACAGCTGGGGATGGGCTGGAGGAATGGTCAGGGACAGGGACACCTGGGGACACCTGGAGCATAGGCTTGCGGCACAGGCCATGTGCCAGATCAGTGACAAGGACACCTGGGGGATGCTGAAGGCTGGGCTGGAGGAACAGTCCACATGCCAGGTCAGGGACAGGGACACCTGGGGACACCTGGGGCTGGGCTGGAGGGACTGGGGGTACCTGAGGGAAGAAGGTGTCCCTGGCCTTTGGGAAAGGCTGGATTTCAGCCAGCAGGGCCATCCCTGTCCTGGGGGATCAGGGACAGCAGAGGGGCAGGGAGGGATTGTCCAGCCCTGCTCTGGGTTGGGGCAGCCTCACCAAGAGTTCTGGGGCAGCTTTGGGCACCACAAAATAAAAAGACATCAAGGAACTCGAGAGGGTCCAAAGGAGGGACACGAGGACAGGGAAGGGTCTGGAGGAGCAGCTGAGGGCACTTGGAACGTTCAGGTGGAGCAGAGGGGGCAGAGCTCAGTGAGCTCAATGTCCTCAGGAGGGGCACAGAGGGGGCAGCTCCTATCTCTGCTCCCTGTGACAGGGACAGAGCCAGGGAATGGCCTGGGGCTGTGTCACAGGGGGTTGGGATGCAGATCAGGGAAAGGTTCTTCCTCCAGAGGTGCTGGCACTGCCAGGGGTGCCCAGGGTGGGATTGTTGGGGGGTCTGTGCAGGGTCAGCGGTTGGACTGGGTGATCCTGGGGGTCCCTTCCAACCCAGGATATTCCAGGATTCCCTGTGAAACAGGGCCAAGCCATGGAAGAGAGACCTGGGTCTGGTGAAGGCTGGAAATGCCTTCTGTGATGATCAGATCCCCCCTGGGTGCTGTTCCCAGCAGCTCCTGCAGGACAAGGCAGAGCTGGGGACAGCCGGGGTCACTGGCTGCAGGGGGGTCCCTGGGTGTCCCCCTGAGATGGCTTTGTCCTGTCCCTGCAGGGGATGCTCCCTTCTGCACCCCGGAGCAGTACAAGGAATGCGCGGAGCCCGCGCTCAGTGAGTACCGGGGAGCCCTGGATCCAGGGGTGGAATGTGCATGGAATTCCAGCAGCCTGGGTCCTCCTGGCTGGGCAGGAACAGGGGATCTGCAGCCTGGAGAGGGGCTGGGATTAGCCCCAGGCTGCTGGGAAGTGCTGGATGCAGGCTGGGATGGGGTTTCTCCTGGTTCTCCATGGGGCACAGAAACCCTCGGGATCAGGGGAGAGGGTTTGGGGTGGAGGGACCCATTCCAAGCCTGGATTTAGGGACTCAGCCAGGAGTTCTCCAGGCTGTTGTTGGTGACAGAGTGTCAGCTTCAGCAAGAGGCCTCTCCAAGGGGGTGAGAACTGGGATGAACTGGGAGAGAAATGTCCAGAGTCCAAAAGTTCCAGAGAAATGTCTGGAACTTCAGGAACAGCCTCATCCCAGAATCTTGGCCCCTTTGTGGGAGGGATGATCTCTGCTCCTGCCCTGCTCTGTGTCCCTGCTCCGTGTCCCTGCTCCATGGGGTCCCTCCCTGCTCCGTGGGACCCCGTGTGCTCCATGCCTGCCCCCCTGCAGGTCTCCTGGCAGAGAAGGACAGCAATTACTGCATCTGCAGGACCCCCTGTAACCTCACCAGGTACAACAAGGAGCTCTCCATGGTCAAGATCCCCAGCAAGACCTCGGCCAAGTACCTGGAGAAGAAGTTCAACAAGTCGGAAAAATACATCTCGTGAGTGGGGGAGGGCCTGGATTCCTTTGGGTTTTGGGTGGGAAATGTCCGGGAGATGCCCAGTCCTGGCCAATCCATCCCCAGCACAGGGATGGCCTCCAGGGAAGAGCAGAGTGAAAACCTGGGAGAGATGGGGTTCATTTCTTCTCAGTAGATTTCTTCTCTGAGTTCCTTCCCAAGGATTGGCCTCGTGGGAATCCTCCAGTCCCACCAAAAAAAGTCCAAAATTTCCCAGTTTTGCTGGTCCTGTTGGAGATTTGTATCTCTGAGCTGAGCTCCTCAGGCCATGGAGCTCTCCCAGCCCTGGGCATGTGATTGCTGTGTGTGGGAAGTGAGAGTTGTTCCAGATCCCTTGGATTCTCTTCACAGAATCATGGAATCATGGAATGGTTTGGGTGGGAAGGGGCCTTAAACCCACCCAGTGCCACCCCTGCCATGGCAGGGACACCTCCCACTGTCCCAGGCTGCTCCAGCCCCAATGTCCCACCTGGCCTTGGGCACTGCCAGGGATGCAGGGGCAGCCCCAGCTGCTCTGGGCACCCTGTGCCAGGGCCTGCCCAGCCTCACAATCAGGAATTGCCATCCAAGAGAAGAGTTCTCAGCCAAGTGAGATCCAGGATCCTGAGGAGTTCTGGGGAAACCTTTCCCAGCTGCTCCAAAGGCTCCCAGAGCCCTCAGGGTGCCCTGAGCTCCTGGTCTGCACCAGCCCCAAGTTCTGTGGGCTCTGAGGACCCCAGAGAGAGGAACAATCCATATACAAAGGGGGATAAAGCCCCAAAATCCCATTTTTTCCCTTTTCCCAGAGGACTGAGCCACCAGTGGCTCCTGGCCTGATGTTTTTCCTGTTCCCACAGAGAGAACATTCTTGTGCTGGACATTTTTTTTGAAGCACTCAACTATGAGACCATTGAGCAGAAGAAAGCCTATGAAGTGGCAGCCTTACTTGGTAAGGGGGCACTGGGACCAGTTTGGGGTCTCTGCTGGTCTGGGAGGGACAGAGAGAGGCTGGGAGGGGTCCACAGCCTTGAAACCCCCAGCAAGGCCCCATATCTGCTCTCCTCACCCCACCACAGCATCCCAGGGATGTCCCCATGGATACCCTGTGTGCTCATGGAAGGTTCTGGAGCTGCTCCATCCCTACTTGCTCCCTTTTTTGGAGATTTGGGGTTGGGTGGGTGCTGGGTGCTCTCTAGGGTGCAGTGTGTGGAGGGCATCCCAAAATCCCATCTCCATCACCTGTTCCCTGCTCCAAATCCATCCTTTCCAGCAGGAGGTGGAGGAGACCCATGGAAGGTTCTGCTCCATCCCTGGCTGCTCCCAGCACCCATTTTTGGGGATTCTGCTCCCCTGGGCAGTGTGTGGGGGAGAACACCCCAAAACCATCTCCCATCACCTCTTCCCTGCTCCAATCCATCCTTTCCAGCTGGGCCTGAGCTCTTGACTCATCCTCATGAAGGAGCTGAAGGGGATCAGTGGAAGGTTCTGCTCTGTCCTTTTCTGCTCCCATTTCTGGGACATTTTGGAGCTGGGTGCTCTCTGTGCTGCCCCCAGGCAGTGTGTGGAGGACATCCCAAAATCACATCTCCATCACCTGTTCCCTGCTCCAAATCCATCCTTTCCAGCAGGAGGTGGAGGAGACCCATGGAAGGTTCTGGAGCTGCTCTATCCCTGCTTGCTTCCAGCTCCTGACTTTGGAGATTTGGGGTTGAGTGGGTGCTGGGTGCCCTCTGGGGTGCAGAGTGTGGGGGACACCCCAAAACCATCTCCCCATCACCTCTTCCCTGTTCCAAATCCAAGTTTCCAAGCCAGGCTTGAGCTCTTGGCCTTCAGCTGCTCCATGGAGGAGGAGACCCATGGAAGGTTCTGCTCCATCCCTGCCTGCTCCCAGCACCCGTTTTTGGGGATTCTGCTCCCCTGGACAGCATGTGGGGGAGGACACCCCAAAACCATCTCCCATCACCTCTTCCCTGCTCCAAATCCACCTCTCCCAGCCAGGCTGGGCCCTTGGCCTTTGGATGCCTCATGGAGGAGCTGCAGGAGACCCTGAGCTGCTCAGCCCCAAATCAGCTCCAGCTCCGGGGTCCCAGCTGCAGATTTGGGGTTTGGGGTGGGGCTGAGCCCTCCCCCAGCCCTGCAGCCTCCCTGGATCCCTCTGGAATGCTGGGGGGGCTCAGCCCCTTGGGAAGCTGGGGCACAGAGGTGTCCCCGTGTCACCCCACATGGGTGGCCCTGCCAAATGTCCCCTCAGGAGCCCTTCTGCACCTCCTGGGGCTTTTCCAGGAATTCCAGGCAGGAAGAGGATGCTGCTGGAGCCTCTGTGACCCCAACCCCGTTTGCACCTCATGGCACCCTCATTCCCAGAGCTCTGGAACTTCAGGAACAGCCTCATCCCAGATTTTTTTCCCCAGGCCCAAAGCCTCCAGGTGAATCCCCCTGGTGTAAACCCAGAACACCTCCTGGGATCATTCAGGGTTCTCACCTTGATCCCAAACTTTTCCCCTCTTTCCTCTCTCTGTGTGTCATGGACACCCCTGGAAAAGGCCCCTTCTCCCCCTCACCCATGGGTGCCTTTGCTCTGGGGGTCCATCCAGGGCTGTTTTCCAGCAAAATCCATGGGATTTGCCTTCCCTGAGCACCACATCCCAGTCACCTTCTGTGACGGTGTTCACAGGGGTTCTTGGATTAGGGAAGAGACGAAGGATTTGACTTTATGTTTCAGAAGACTGATTTATTATTTTATGATATATATTATATTAAAACTATATTAAAAGAATAGAAGAAAAGGTTTCATCAGAAGGCTAGCTAAGAATAGAAAATGAATGAAAATAAAGTCTTGTGTCTCGGACAGAGAGTCCGAGCCAGCTGACTGTGATTGGCCATTAATTAGAAACAACCACATGAGACCAATCACAGATCCACCTGTTGCATTCCACAGCAGCAGATAACCATTGTTTACATTTTGTTCCTGAGGCCTCTCAGCTTCTCAGGAGGAAAAATCCTAAGGAAAAGATTTTTCATAAAAGATGTCTGTGACACCAACCCAGGCTGGGGACATGTCCCATCCCAGGGGATGTGGGAATCCCTTCCCACTTTTTGCCAGGCTGGGGTTTCTCCTTGGCTCCAGGGACATTCATTCTTCCCAGCACCTTGCCCAGAGTGGGAATTGGGATTTCTGGGATGCAGCCTGGCTCCATTAGCAGGAAAACCATTTTGGGGTGTCCATTTTGGGGTCAGGCCCATTCCCAGGACACCACCGATGCCACTGCAGGCCCTGCTGCTCCGAGGGGAATTGTTGCCCGTTTGGGAGGATGGCAGCTCCCAGGCAGGGCCCAGCAGTGCCCTGGAGCCCTCACAGTGCTGTCCCCTGCAGGTGACATTGGTGGCCAGATGGGGCTGTTCATCGGGGCCAGCATCCTCACCATCCTCGAGCTCTTCGATTACCTGTACGAGGTAAGGCCTTCCCAGCCCCCAGCCCAGGACTTCCCATCCTGGAGCTCCTCATCCCTGTTTTTGCCATTCCTGGTGCCCTTCATCCCCAGATTTGCCCCTCCTGATGCCCCCTCATCCCTGGATTTGTCCTTCATCCCAGGATTTCCCACCCTGGAGCCCCTCAACCCCGTTTTTGCCACTCCTTGTGCCGCTCATCCCTGGATTTGCCCTCATCTCTGGATTTGCCCCTCCTGATGCCCCCTCATCCCTGGATTTGTCCTTCATCCCAGGATTTCCCACCCTGGAGCCCCTCAGCCCAAGATTTCCCATCCTGAAGCCCCTCAACCCAGTTTTTGCCATTCCTGGTGCCCTTCATCCATGGATTTGCCACTCCTGATGCCCCTTCATCCCTGGATTTGTCCTTCACCCCAAGATTTGCTACTCCTGGAGCCCCTCATGCCTGGATTTGCCATCCTCGAGTCCCTCAGCCCAGGATTTCCCATCCTGGAGCCCCTCAGCCCTGTTTTTGCCACTCCTAGTGCCCTTCATCCCCAGATTTGCCCCTCCTGGTGCTCTTCATCCCTGGATTTCCCATCCTGGTGCCCCCATCCCTGGATTTCTGATGTCTCTCATCCCCAGATTTGCCACTCCTGGAGCCCCTCAGCCCAAGATTTCCCACCCTGAACCTCCTCATCCCTGGTTTTTTCCATTTCTGGTGCCCTTCATCCCCAGATTCGCCACTCCTGGAGCTCCTTATCCCTGGATTTGCCCCCCATCGCTGTTTTTGCCATTCCTGGTGCCTCTCATCCCTGGATTTTCTGTTCCCTGGGGATCCCAGAGCCCCCCCCCCCAATTCCTGTATTTCCAACCTGCCTCATCCAGCTCTGGCACAGCCCCAGCCCAGGGTGGGAACAGGGAGTTTTATTCCCATGGGATGGGAGAGTTCTCCATTTTATTCTTTGTTGTCCACTTGATTTAATGTGTCCCAATCCAGGCTGGGGACACATCCCATTCCAGGGAAGGGAACCCCACAATCCAAGCTCTGAACTCACTTCAAATCCTCTCATTTTCTTTTTTTTTTTTTAATGTATTTTTATATTTTCAGACATTTGCCCCCATCCCAATCCCTCCTGGGCAGCTCCAGCACTGGTGCCATTAACCAGGAATAAAAAATATGGAAAAATTCCAGACCTAAAGCTCAGAGATCAACAAAAGCTGAGCCTGAATTTAGAGCTCGGCCTGAATACCCAAATATTTCATTACATTTGCCTTTTCCTGGATTTCTTGGGGGTTTTTCCTAAGTAGGCCATAAGAAACCTCACAAATTTGGGTTTTTCCTCTCTGTTTTCCTTCTTTCTTTGACATCTGCTGATAAAATTTGTCAAATGTGGGGGGGTTTGCTGCACTTTTTATTTTTTTCTTCTTATTAGGGCTTAAAATTCATTTTGTCCCCTCAGAGAAGCTCCCTGGGGATTCCCCAGCAGAGGAATCTTCACAATCCCAGATATTTAACCCCCACCAGCCAGGAAAAAAGGAATAAAATACCTTAAAATTGAAAAAAAAATCCACACAGTTTTTCCCCTCTGCTTGGAGTTTCACAAAGGGGGGGGGGTCAGCACCTCAAAAATTTGAGTTTTCAGCCAAAATATTTAGACATTCTGGGAATTACAGCAACCAGACACTTTTTTTTTTTCATGGATTGGCCAAATTTGGGGGAAATATTGACCCTAAAGAGGCTTTTCTGTGATCTTCTGCTGAGCTCTGTCCTGCTGGTCCCAAATTCCCACCACACTTCCCTGCACCAGCCAGGATCCACATTCCTTAGGAAATGACCCAGTTTTGGGGGATTTCATCTTTCTTTTTGTTGGCTTTATTTCTCTTTTCTCCCAGTGGGAGCTTTCCAGTAAAACACTTCCCAGGTTTTATGGGATTTTCCTGGAATCCAAATCCCACAGCAGCAGGAAGATGGAGGGGCTGGGAAGGGAAATGGAGCTCACAGAGCTGGGAGCTTTCCATGAACCCCAAAAGTGTCCCAAAAATGGAATTTTTGTGGGTTTTATTCCTTGTAAGAGAATGCTGGAATGGTTTGGATGGAAGGGACCTTAAGGATCATTGAATTCCCACCCCTGCCATGGCAGGGACACCTCCCACTGTCCCCGGCTGCTCCAGCCTCGCCTTGGGCACTGCCAGGGATCATGGGCCAGCCACAGCTGCTCTGGGCACCCTGTGCCAGGGCCTGCCCACCTGTCAGAACCCAGGACATTCCTCTGGCTGCTCCGGGTGATCTGAGACCCTGGCAGGGGCTCAGAGACCTTGGCACGGAGTCACAGACACCTGTGCCTTTGATTTTAGCCCATGGAAACAATTACCAACTTTGTGTGAGGAGTGAAAAGCCACAAGGGTTTCAGTAGAATGACAGTGAATTTATCACAGGGTGAAAATGTAGAATTTTGGGGTTTTAGAATGGGGGTTCAGGAGGCAAAATGGAGGAATCTGGGCATGTCCTGTCTTTCTTCTTCTTCTTGTCCTCCATCTTCTGCTGTGATGGTGGCACTTTTGGGTTGGTTTAGAGTAGAGACAGACTGTGTGACATAGGTAATAGGTATTGGAAAATTATTGTAAATAAAGTGCATGTAGGTTTTAGTATAAAAAGCTAACACCACCCCAAGGGCAGTCAGTGTGCCGTGGACTGACATGCTGGACAGACCACAGCAGGTCAGAGAGAGAATGTGATAGATAACAGAGAATAAACAACCTTGAGATCCAGAGCTGAGGAATCTCGACTTCTTCAGTCACAGGGCTGGGAAAAAGACTCTTTAATACCTCAGGAGCCATTCCAGCAACACAAAACACAAGACCGACCTTCCGAGGGAACAATTCCCAATTCCCAATATCCCATCCAGCCCTCTGGCAGTGGGAGCCATTCCCTGGCTCCTGTCCCTCCATCCCTTGTCCCCAGTCCCTCTGCAGCTCTCCTGGAGCCCCTTTAGGGCCTGCAAGGGGCTCTGAGCTCTCCCTGGAGCTTCTCCTCTCCAGGTGAGCACCCCCAGCTCTCCCAGCTTTTCCCTGGCCCAGCCCTTGGATCTTCCTCCTTCTCCCAGCCCTTTGGAATGCAGCCCCAAACCCAGCCCACCCAGTGCTCCCCATCCCCCTGCAGCCTCTTCTCACCCTAACCTTGCTCCCTCCTCTTGCAGCTGATCAAGGAGAAGTTATTGGACCTTCTTGGAAAAGAGGAAGAGGACGGGAGCCATGAGGAGAACGTGGTAAGGAGGGAAGGGCTCACACAGGGGTCTCCTCCAGCCAGGTCCTTTGAGCTCTTGGAGACCTGTATCACACCCGAGATAGCTCAGCTACCTCAGATGGTATCAAATCAGCAGGATGGCTTCTGTGGTAGGAAACAGAAAAGTTTTAATAAAAGCCAAAATAACAAAGCTCTTTACAGAGAAAAACCGAGCCAGGGCAAGAGGCTCTTGCTCCTGGTAAAACCCCTCACAAAAGCCATTATTGTCTTTGTTCTCTTCTTTCTCTAGTAAATTGCTCAGGTGGGACCTTTTGGCCTCTGTCCAATTAGTTATCCCTAAGTTTGAGATGAAGTCCCCAAGGTGTCTTTTTACCTAATTTGAGGAGAGAAACTTCAGGGCTTTTTTTCCTTTTTAAGGAGACAGAGGATAATTTGGTCACTCTGTCAACGGGGGACACATTCCTACAAAGGGGAAATGCCCTGGGGATGCTGGAGCTCTTCCCACCTCTGTCAGGTTATTAAAATTATAATTACAGATGCCTCTGCCCCAGTCAAGCTGCAAAAGGGACCAGATGCCAGTGACAACAATCTGGAGTTCAGAAGAACTTTAGAAGAACAGGGCGACACAATTACCAAACAATCATGGCATTTAACAATCACATCATTTATCATATAACAATCATGTCATTTATCATGGTCATTAAATGATTATACAGGTGCAGTTTTGCATGATCCAGTAAAGCCTAACATTGTCCCAGGGCCTACCCTAACATTTGCCCAGGATCTACCTCTTGTATTTGCGGGGTTCCCAGACGAAGGGAGGAATGATGAATCTGACTCCATGTTCTTGAAGGCTAATTTATTATTTTATGATACTATATTATATTAAAGAATACTATACTAAAGAATACAGAAAGGATGCTTACAGAATGCTAAAAAGATATCATTAATATAATATTATATTAATATATTGATATAATAGTATTAATTAATGCTATTAATATTATATTAATATTATATAAGATAATGAAAACTCGTGACTCTTTCCAGAGTCTGACACAGCTTGGCCCTGATTGGCCAATGAATGAAAACAATTCACATGAAACCAATGAAACAATCTCCATACACATTCCAAAAGCAACAAAACACAGGAGAAGCAAATGAGATAATGATTGTTTTCCTTTTTCTCTGAGGTGTCTCAGCTTCCCAGGAGAAGAATCCTGGGCAAGGGGGTTTTTCCAGAAAATGAGATGATGACACTTACCAGGCCCAACCTTTTTCCAGCTCCCCTGAATATCCCATGATTTTAGAAACATTTTATCCCTGTGCTATCAGTGGGATAACGCATTCCCTGCTTCTCCATGGCAGAGCACCTGTGATCCAGTGCCAAACCACTCGGAGAGCCTGAGCCACACTGTGACCGTGCCCCTGCAGGCCCCGCTGGGGACGCTGGAGGAAATCGCCTGCTGACCCCTCCCCACCACAGTGCCCATCCCGAGGAAGGAAAACTGCACAGGGAAAACAGGGACCCAGCTCAGGTTTGCACTGGGGGAAAAAAAAAAAAGATGGAAAAAAAAATACTGGGGAAAAAATACTGGAGAAAAAAAATAAACTGGAAAAAAATTATTAAAAAAATCTATTTAAAAAATAAAAAAAAAAGAAGAAGAAAAACTTGCTATGCATTAAAAGAATATAAAAATAATATAAAAATATAAATTCTAAATATACTCTGCCCAAAGTGAGAGGCGCCTTGGACCTGACTCCTGTTGTCCTTTCCTCCTGGGGGTTTGGCTCCAACCTGGGAAGCAGCTCCCAGGCTGGGAGAGCTGGGAATGTTCACCTGGAAAAGGGAAGCTCATAGAAGAGAAACCTCAGAGCCCCTTCCAATGCCTAAAGGGGCTCCAGGAGAGCTGGAGAGGGACTTGGCACACGGGATGGAGGGCCAGGACACTTTTTGGGGTTGTCCAAGCCTGAGCAGCAGCAGCAGCAAATCCCAAAGGAAGCATCCCAAATACCCCGAGCACTGCATGCCAGGGCTTTCCCTGGCCCTGGGATTCCTCAGCTGCCTCTCTCAGCTCTGTTCCTCTTTGCAGTCCCTGGGTTTCAGTGCCAGAAGGAGCATCCCAGAATTCTCCATTCCCAGCGCCGTAGGCTGAGAGTTTTACAATAAAGAGATCCCAAAGTCGGCGCTCTCGGATTCTTCCCCCGGCCGCGTCCTCTGGGTGAGCTTGGGCTGAATCCCGAGCTGTGCCCAAGGTGAGCATCCCTGGAGAGGAGCCACAGGGATCCCTATGGATCATCCCAGCCCTGCTGTGCCGGCAGAGGCCAGGAGCAGCAACTGGGGTTGGGTTCATTCATTTCTTTAATTTTTGGGGGGAATTTTTGCAATTTCCTTCTCCCGTTCATGGATTCTGTGCTTTCTTCTCGTTCTCCTGACTGATATTAAAGCTGGTCTTGTGGAAATGGCCAGGCTGTGTCATTCCTGCCTTGCCCTCATTGCCAGTGGGAGGGCAGATCCCAGGAAAAGCCTTCCCAGGGCTCTTCCTCATCCCTGACCCCTCCTTTTCCTCTCCCACCACATCCTCACACAGCTCGGGATGGGGTGGGAATGGTGCCGTGGCCCTGCTCAGCTGCATCCCTGTCTTCCCTGGGATGGGGATCTCCAGGATGTGCTGGGATCTCTGAGATGTTGTGGGATCTCTTTGCTGACAGAGGTGTTGGAAACCTCTCTGCCATGTTTTGGGATTGTTCAGCCTGGAGAGGAGAAGCTTTGGGGTGACCTCATTGAGGCCTTCCAGCGCCTGAAGGGAGCTTGGAAAAAACATGGACAGGGACTGGGGACAAGGGACGGAGGGACAGGGCACAGGGAATGGCTCCCACTGCAAGAGGGCAGGGCTGGATGGGATATTGGGAATTGTTCCCTGGCAGGGTGGGCAGGCCCTGGCACAGGGTGCCCAGAGCAGCTGGGGCTGCCCCTGCATCCCTGGCAGTGCCCAAGGCCAGGCTGGACGGGGCTTGGAGCACCCTGGGACAGTGGGAGGTGTCCCTGGTGGGAATTCAATGATCTTTGGGCTGCTTCCAACCCAAACCGGTCCAGGATTCTGGGATTCCAACTCTTCCTTTACTGATCCACTTTAACTGGCTCCAAAGTGTAACAAGCAAATCCATTTCCATCCAAGTGCATCTCAAAATGTGTCAGCAGTGGCTTCACCCCTGGATCCAGGCACTGAGGGGCTGCTCTGCTGCATCTCCAGCACTGGGAGAAGCCTGGGAATTTTAAGAAACACCCTCAGGGAGAGATGAGGGTCTGAGGAAAAGGGCCCTGAGACCTGATGGACAGGGATGGGAGGAAATTTCATTTCTGATTCCAAACCTCATCAGATTAAGGGTTTCTTTTCCAGAAAAAAAGATTATAAAGATCAGGAAAAACTGTGAGGATTATTTGGGGATTCAGGAGAAGGAACAACCAAACTTCAAACTCCCAGCACAGCCCCAGTTCTGCTGAGTGCCCCAGGATTTTCCAGGGAAAAGGGAAGCTCCATTATTTGCAGTAATTAACCCCATGCTGGCTTGGAGCACATTCCAAGGAAAAGAGAAAGGAGTGGAAAAGGCACTAGTAGGTCCATCCCACCCCTGATTGGTGTTGGATGGATCTGGCCAGAGATGGAGCAGGGAGCAGGGAGGGAGCAGGGATGGGAGCCAACCATCAGCTCCCAAAAACCCCAAAATCCTGATGGACAAAATGAAAAAAGAATCCCTGTGGGATATGAAAATCCCATGGACAAGGTGGGAAAATCCAGAGTGGGATTGACTGGGGGGTTTGGCTGAGCTGCAGCTCAGGAAATTCAACCTCAACCACAAATCCATCCAACAGAGCTGGAATTGCCATCCCAAGGGATAATCTCCCTTGGAGCTCCACAGGGATGGAGCACTGGGTCAGCCCTGCTGGGCAGCAGGGCCCCAGGGCTGGACAATGAGGAAAAACCCATAGGAATGCTTCAGGAGGAAAAGCAGGAGCAGAACCAGCTCTGAGAAGGGATTTCTGAAGCGCAGCTGCATTTTTGGGGAATGGGAGAGCTCAGCTTGGCATGGAGAGGGCTGGAGCCCAGGCCAGAGCACATTCCTGGGATTAATGGCCCAACCACCACATCCCTGACCAGCTCCCACAGCTGTGTTCCCACAAGGAGCAGGAAAACACCCAGGAAATGCTCTTGGAGTCGCCTCCACTTGCTCAAGGTCACCCAAGCACCTCTCCCTATTCCTCCTTCATTCCCAGCATTCAGAGGCTCCTCCATCCCTCGGGATGCTCCAAGGACCAGCACTTCATCAATCCTGGGAATCACCAACTGTGAAGGACATTCCATGGTCCATTCTCCCTGCTCCTCCCCCGAGCCTGCAGCAAGGACAGCAATTAGAGACAATTAATTAATGGGAATTTTTAGCAGGAAAATTGTCCTTGTTTTGTGTTAGTTTGGGTGGGAAGAGCCCAACCCCAATCCCAACTCCAATCCCAACCCCAATCCCAACCCAATTCCAACCCCAATCCCAACCCAATTCCAACCCCAATCCAAACCCCAAACCCAAGCCCAACTCCAACCCCAGTCCCAATCCCAACCCCAATCCCAACCCCAATCCCAACCCCAATCCCAATCCCAATCCCAACCCAACCCCACTCTCAAACCCAACCCCAGTCCTAATCCCAACCCTAAATCCAACCCCAACCCCAACCCCAATCCCATCCTGATGGGAATCCTTGCGATGGTTCCTCTCCCACCCCGTGGTGGTTTCTGGGGGTTTTGTTGCCTTCTCCCCTGCCAGACCTCAGTGGTGATCCATTAGCTCATGGAATTTCTGGGAGCCACGGTCTCTGTTTCCTTGGCTGGGTCTGGACACGTCCATGTTTATGTGCTTCATGTCTGACTCCAGTTTTAAGCCCTCAGAAGCTTTTCCCTCCCCTCCTCCCTGTGTTTCTCTCCATCTCCATTGTTATTCCAGGCAGGAATCATCTCCACGCTCTGCAGGGTTCCTGCTCTTCCTGAGCTCGGGAGCAGCCCTGGAGCACACCCAGGGAAGTTTGCAGGCACAAATCCCTTTTTTCCACCAATCTCCTGCAGGAAAATGTGGCAGGAGAGGAGCAAAGTGGAGCAGGACCAAGTGGGGAGATCCCACCTTCAGCTCCTCCTGGAAATATCCCAGTGATTATTCCCAAGTCCAGGGGTGCAGGTTTGTCCAGGTTTCCCACATTCCATGGAGGACATTGGTCATCCAGAGGCTCCCTGAGGGGATTTTTCTCCTTAGGGTAATTAATGGCTGGAATTCTTGAATTCCCAACTGGGAATTTTGCCTCCAACCACAAATCATTGCTGTGGGAGCAGGAGCACCGTGGGCTGTTTCCATGAGCAGGATCTACAGGAATAACCTGGCAGGGTATTGGGGCTGGCACAGGAATGTCCAGAAGGGAAACAGCCACTGGGAAAATCCCAGCAACCTGATCCCAAAATAAATGTGGGATGAAGGATCTGGAGGGAAGCCCCCCAGGGAACACCTCATGGCATTGCTCTGCTCCTCAGTCCCCTCTGGACTGACCCTGACTGGATCCCACCTCTCCCAAATCCCTGAACCCCCAGGAACAGCTCCAAGCCCCTCCAGAGCACTGGGATTTCAGGCACAGTTGGATTTTCCCAGTTAAACCCTAGGCTGAAATTCTGGGAAGCTGCTTTAATTTGGATATCCCAGAAGTGCCATTCCAACTGAAACTTTCACTGAACCAGCTTGAATTCCATTTTACATCCCCCTTCTTGGCAAGGGGCTTCCCAAGCCCCCCTGGAGCTTTTTTTCCATCAGGATTCTCTAAATCAGGAACGGAAGCCCTGGAATTTGTCACCTTCCAGCCCATTCATGAATTCCCACCCAAACCCCAACCTGGGGACACCAGGAGTGCCCAATTCCCATTTCCATGGAGCAGCAATGACAGGAATGTGGCAGCACCCTGGGCTGCCTTGGCTGGACAGCTGAGCCAGGGCTGCTCCTGGAGCAGGAAAAATCCACAAAAACCAAAATCCAAGAGCAGCCCTGGGCCAGGATTGGAGGCAGAAAGCAGGAACAGTAGGAACAGGACCTGGGAGAAGGGCAGAGCCTCAGGAATGTCTTCAGCCACTTCCAACAGGGATTTCTTCAGCTGCAGCCATGGAAAACCATCCCCAAAGGGGCCCTGTCACCACCCAGCAGCAGCCTGAGGAGGAAGGAGCTGCTCCAGGGGCTGGGAGGAAGCATCCCTGTAAATTCCCTGTTTGTTGGCTGAGAACAGGATTTGGCTGTTTAATTATGGATGAGAAAGTAAGGGATAATGGATGGATTTACAAGCAGCACTTTGTCATGTAGGGCACCCATGAAAAATTCAGGAGCTTGGGAAGTGCTTTTTTCCCTGCACAGAATTCCCAGCCCTCCCCTCACAGCCAGGCTGGAAAATGCTCTGCCAGGACCTGGAAACAGCATTCCTAAGAGGCCCCCAGTTTGTAGCTAAACTGTACATTAAATATTCCAAATTTGTGCCTGGCTCCTTGTGGGACAGAATTCCCACTTGAGGATGGAAATGAGGCCTGGGAGGAGGGAATTGTGTGCAGGGATCCAGAGGGGAAGGGAATAAGGATCAAACACAGGGAAAGGGAACGAGGATCAGATACTGGGAACAGGACAAGGATCAGACACAGGGAAAGGGATCAGACACAGGGAAAGGGATCAGACACAGGGAAAGGGACAGGGATCAGACATTGGGAAAGGGAACAAGGATCAGACACTGGCAAAAGGACAGGGATCAGACATTGGGAAAGGGAAAGGGATCAAATACAAGGAAAGGGGACAAGGATCAGACACTGGGAATGGGACAGGGATCAGACACTGGGAAGGGGAAATGGATCAGACACTGGGAACAGGACAGGGATCAGACACTGCAAAGGGGACAGGGATCAGAGAGTTCCCAAAGGCTGGAGAAGCAGAGAGGCACAAAAGCAGGGACTGGGAAGAGGACGGGGATCCTTTCCCAGTGTCCCCATCTCCCCCCAGTGCCTGACACTCCAAACACAGAGTGGGAAGAGCATCCTGGGCTCCTCATCCCTCCCAGCTGGAAGTTTTAAGATCCCTAAACAGGGATCAGCAGCACTTTGCAGCACTTTGGAGCAGAGGAATCTGGCCTGGATCCCCAAAATGTGAGATCAGACCTATGAAAGGAGGGAATTCACCCCAAGGGAAGAGCCTGGATCCCCAAAATGTGAGGCGATCATCCCCATCAAAAGGAGGGGATGAATCCCAACAGAAAATCCCCAAAATGTGAGGCGATCATCTGCATGGAAAGGGGGAATGAATCCCAAGGGAAGAGCCTGGGTCCCCAAAACATGAGGAAAATAGCCCTATGGAAAAGGGGGAAATGAATCCCAAGGGAATAGCCTGGGTCCCCAAAATGTGGGGATGTCAGGACAAGGATGGGTCAGGACAATGATGGGTCCAACCCCCCTGGGTGACAGTGACATCTCCAAATCTGGAGCCACCTCCTGATCTTGCACATCCTGGCCAGAACAGCTGCCTTGGAGCAGCAAGGCCGGGGTTCAGGGACACAAATCCAGGGAAAAGCCCCAAAGGCAGCAGGAGCAGCAGCTGGACAGCACCTGGACGTGCCACCTTCAGCCCTGTCCCCACCCCGCAGTGGCAGACATGGAGCTGAGCGCAGGAATTTCCAGATCCACGGACAATGAGGCCCCTGATTTGTTTTTAATGGCATTGTTTACTGGCAGGGAAATCTCCCGGAGCCAGAACTTGTCTCTCCTCATAAAAAACAAGGAAATAACAACAGGAGAGAGGAGGGAGAACATTTGGAAGCCATCAGGGTTTGATTTGATTGATCCTGGTAATAAACCAGGAATTGTTAGGCTGGAACGGAGGTTGTAGATCCCCATCCATAATTTCAGAGGGAATGAGAGCTGTGAATGTGCAAAATCCCCTCAAACTCTAGGGTGAAAAATTCAGAAAGGGTTGTGGAAAAAATTGGGAAGAAGATTGGGGGTCCCAGTGCTCGATGCTGCAGTCCCAGTCCCACTCTCAATTCCAGTCCCAGTCTCAATTCCAGTCCCAGTCCCAATCCCAAACCCAAACCCAGACCCAGACCCAGACCCAGACCCAGTCCCAGTCCCAGTCCCAGTCCCAGTCCCAATTCCAGTTCCAGTCCCCCAAACCCAGACCCAGTCCCAGTCCCAGTTAGGAGCTTGTGGAAGAGGGACATGGGAAGAAGGAAGAGAGGGACTAGGGGAGAGGGAAGAGGGACATGGGAAAGGGGAAGGGGCACGGGGTGGGGGGAAAGGGTCCCAGGGAATTGGAAGACAGACAAGGGGAGAGGGGAAGAGGGAGCTGGGCAGGGAGGAGAGGACTTTGAGCACTGTCCCTGAGCAGCAGCAGCAGGAACAACGTGGGATGAACTGACCATGGGATGAACTGACCATGGGATGAGCTGACCGTGGGATGAACTGACCATGGGATGAGGTGGCCATGGGATGAACTGACCATGGGATGAGCCCATGAGCCCCATTCCCATCTCCCTGTGCTACCAGAGGGGTGAGGGAGAGCCTGGGAAGGAGGGAGGGCTGGTGGGGAAGTGCTGTCAAGATTGATTCTGTTTCTCTTTTTCCTGCTCTGATTTTGCTGAGAATAAATTCAGATAATATCCCCAAGTTCTATCCGTGGTGGGATTGGGGAGGGATCTCTCCCTCTCTTCCTCTCAGCCCCTGAACACGTCTTTTGATTTCCTCTCCCTGTCCTGCAGAGGGGACTGAGAGGCTTTGGTGGCACCCAGCCAAGGTCACCCTTCTGTCTCCAGCCCAGCCTGGACACAGCCCCATCCCTGGAGTGCTCAGGGTGGGATGGGAGGGTCAGGAACATGGAGAATCCCATCCCCAAAGATCCCAGAACCACAGAATCCCAGGGTGCTTTGGCTTGGAGGGGACATTTAAAGGGCACCTGGTCCAACCCCACCTCAATGAGCAACAATACAAATGAGGGACAACACAAAGAGCATCCTTAAAATCCATGTTCAGGGTCCCACATTGGCTCCCCACATCCCAAGGACACATCTCAAGGACTCCTCCCAAAGACACATCCCAAGGACACATCCCAAGGACTCATCCCAAAGACACATACCAAGGACTCATTTCTCAGCCTTGCTGGGGTAGTGTGGCCTGGCAGAGCCACCAAAGTCTTGAGGGACCACAGCCACCCAGGTGTCCTGAGGAGGGGACGCTCCCAGAGTGTAAACTCCCCCAAAACCTTGGGGAAGTCCAGGTTCCCTGAGCAGGTTGTGCTGGGGAGGCATTTCCAGGCTTCTCCCACACTTCCTTTTATCCCCTTCCCTCTGTTTTCCTTTGTATTCCAAGTGTTTGGCTTTAATTGTGCCCCTGATAATTGTTCCCATCACAAACCTGAGAGTTTGATTGCATCAAATGTCTCCCAAACCAGCTGCTTTTCTCTGGATCCTTCACTCTGAGCAAAACATTCCCATTTTTCTGTGCTCCGGCTTGGAAATGTTCTTCCCTTCCATTTTGCCGAAGGATTTGGTCTAAAGTGGGAGTTTTGCCCTCATCTCTGTCCCTTTCAGGCCCAGTTTAACCCCAGTTCCCTTTCCAGGCCCAGTTTAGCACCAATTCCCTCTCCAGGCCCAATTTAATCCCAATTCCCTTTCCAAACTCAGTTTAACACCAATTCCCTTTCCAGGCCCATTTTAACCCCAATTCCCTCTCTAGGCCCAGCATAGCCCAAATTCCCTTTCCAGGCCCAGTTTAGCACCAATTCCCTTTCCAGGCCCAGTTTAGAACAAATTCCCTGTCCAGGCCCAGTTTAGCACCAATTCCCTTTCAGGCCCAGTGTAGCACCAATTCCCTTTCCAGGCCCAGTTTAATCCCAGTTCCCTTTCAGGCCCAGTGTAGCCCCATTTCCCTGCTCCCTCCTGCTGGAGGATGAAGGATTTTTCCGACACAAACATTCCTCACGTCTCTCTGGACACATAAAATGTTTTCCCTTCATTCAGGACCAAAGGAGGGGTTTGGATGGAATAAAAGGAGCTGTTTCTTCCCCTTCCTTGTCTTCCCAAAGCCATTCCTCAGGGAGTGGCATCAGAGCTGATTTGGGGACGTTTGGTGACAGCTCCCATCTCCCTCCCCAGCCCTTCCCCATCCCAGTTTTTGAACTGCTTCCCTTTGTTTTTCTTGCATCCAACTTTTTTGAGGAATCAAAGGATCTTCCCTGCCTTCAAACTTTGGGGTTGTGCCTTTGTGCATAAAGTTGATTTCTACTAAGTAAAAGGAGCATTTTTTTCACACACAACTTCCAGTTTTCCAAGTTTTCCACCCAAAAAAAAAAAAAATTCCAGGGGATAAAGGCCAAAGGGAATTTGCTGCCAGCCCCACAGCTTTCGTGGCCCCCAAACCCAGCATTATTTATGTGAAATATTAATTTTAATCAGATTTCCGAATACAAATAAGAGCAGGAAGCTCCCATTTCTCCCTCAGGTTGGGCAGCCCTGGAGAGGCTGACCTGGGGCTCACCAGGAATTGTCCCTTGTCCCTTCAGGGGGAACAAGCCCCACACGCACCACTGGGGATTATAAATAGGATTGACCCTCCCGGGCTTGATGGAATTTTAATTAAAAGCTTTTAAAGGTTTATTGGAGTCTTGGAGGATCCACATTCACTCCAGGAAGGATCTGCTGGAGTGGAAGGTCCAGGGTGGGTTTGGTTTGTGTGCTCTGGGTCAGAGTTTGGAAATGCAGGAGATGTTCCCCCACCCTCACCTGGAGGCCAAAATGTTCCTTCACCATAAATGGTCCCTTTATCCACACAATAAAGACATCCAGGACACAGAATTGCAGCTCCCACTTTTCCATGACCTCCAGGAGCCCAGGCAAAGCTGGAGATCCACTGGAAAACCAATTCCAGCCTGGCAGAGCTCCCAGCTGTTTGTTTTATTGGGAATTTAACAAATAAATAACAAAAAGGCCTCATTAAAGAAAAATCCATTTTTCCCATTACTGCTCACTGAGCAAACCAAAATCAGGAGTGAAATTGGCAGCTCCCAGGAATCCATGTGGAAATGGGGATGGAACCAGGGAATGCTCCTGTGCTGTCTCCAGCTGGAATGACCAAACAGCAGCTGGATCTCACCTGGGGCTGCAGGAGCTGGGGGGCACTGGGCACCCCTCACTCCTCTGGCTGCTCCAGGGGGGCAAATCCTGGAGATTTCCTGGGATGCTGAAGCAGGATTGAGGTCCAGGAATTCCTGCAGTGCCTCCCTGGAGAGGGAATCACCCAGACAGGGAGAGCCAAGGACCAACGTGGGGCTGCTATTTTGTTATTGCAGAGGTTCCAACCCTGGAATGGTTTGAGTTAAAATCCTGGAATGGTTTGGGGTGGAAAGGACCTCAAAACCCACCCAGTGCCACCCCTGCCATAGCAGGGACACCTCCCACTATCCCAGGCTGCTCCAAGCCCTGTCCAACCTGGCCTTGGACACTGCCAGGGATGCAGGGGCAGCCCCAGCTGCTCTGGAAATTCCATCCCAGCCCTCCCCACCCCTACAGGGAACAATTCCTTCCCAAAATCCCACCTAAATCCATCCATCCCTTTTTCACATGGCTGAATCCCAATATTATCTGCCTTATTTACCAGGAGCAGAACCGTCCCAGAGCTCTCCCCATATGAAATGTGAATTATTGAAGCCTCTAAAGAGACAAGAAATTTGCAAATTAGGGCAAACTCAACTGGGGCACAAAGGAGAAAATTCCAAGGAGCTCAAACACCTGAGCAAAGGCTGCCTTGTTCATCCCTGGCTCCCAAAATTCATCTCCTACATGGAAAGTCTCACCAGGGAACCTAAACCCTAATTCAGGCCTCAGGGATCATCATTCTCAGGGAATGGCCATGACCCCAAGACTTGGACAACACTCCCAGGCCAGGGTGGGATTGTTGGGGTGTCTGGGCAGGGCCAGGTTGGAAATGGAGATCCCTCTGGGTCCCTCCCAGCTCAGGATATTCCCAGATCCTCTTCCAGCCCCGCTCAGTGGAGCTCATCCCTGAGCTTTAGTGGAAAGCACAAATCCACGTCTGAGTTTTCTGTGGTCAGTTTGGCACCAGCCAGACATGCTGAGGGTCCACAAAGGTTCCCACGTGTTTTGGGAGGGATTTGTCCCTGGAGAAGGGCTTTCCATGGATGGTCCAGGGCACAGGAGGAGGGAAAGGATTTTATCTGCAAAAAGGGCTGCAAAGGCAAGTGAAGGCTTGGGAGTGCTGGGAAGGAGAAAGAGGCTCCCTGAGTGCTGGGGAAGATGAAACAGGAAAGCCTTAGCAATATGATTGCCTGGCAAAAGATTTTGAGAATATGAAAACTATAAGTGAGATTGAAATGAAAGCAAGCTTTGAGATACCTCAGTTACTGAACAACTAGAAAACAATGGTGTGGCCAGCTGAAGGCAATCCCCTTTTGATGGAACAACACCCTCTGCTTGCAGGCAGCTCCAAGGGTCAGAGCAGCCCCTACAGCTTGGCAGAAGGGGTCCAAAGAGGAGTTTTTAGGGTTTAAAATGTAACACAGCATGGTAATGTAATGATTCTTATAGGCTGTATGGAAATGCTATAGGATTTGTATCTTGTACTAGATTGGTTAGTGAGAATTAGAATATTCAGCACAGAAGATTTATTGTATTGTAATGGGAACTTCGGCTCTTACCCTTTTACTCTCTTACCCTCTCATCCTCTCTCCCCCTCTCTTCTCTCTTTACTGCTCTGAGCTGTGGCTGGCAGCTCCCAGCAGGGCCCTGCACCCAGGCCCTTTGCAATAAACCCCAAGTTCCTGACCTGGCTGCAGAGATCTCTTGTCTCCGTCCATCCTGACCATCCTACCCCCCGACGCTCCTACACCTGCGGACAACCAGATTCCATCTCCTGGTGGAGGTGACTTCTGGAACTGTCTGGGGACAGGAAACCCCTTGAGCTTTCCCAGGGTTCCAGAGCAGAGGCACAGCTGGGGCACAGAGGGAAACCCTGGGCCAGGTTTGGGATCCCAGCCCTGCTCCCATGGCCAGGGAGGCTCCAAACATTCCACAGCCCAGACCACCCCAGGCCGGCTGATCCAGATGTCACCAGTGCCACTGGTGACAGCTCTGCCAGCCCAGCACCAGCAGCCTCAGCTCCTCCTCCTCTTCCTCACCCCAGAGCAGCTCCTTGGCTTGGGGAGACCCCACAAAACCCAGCAGGGCATAAATCCCCCCGTTCCCCTCCCAGGGCATCCCAAATCCCCTCTGCTCCACTTGGAACTGCTGGTCCCACCCCAATCCCAGCAGGAGCCTCTTCCAGACCACA
>NW_005054524.1:820701-821197 GCF_000277835.1 Geospiza fortis
CCTGCTGGGACATCACTGAGGGAGCTGCTGTAAACCTGGGGCAGTTTTTATCCCGGGCTATGCAGGAATTCCACGGGAAGCACGGCCAGGTTTGTCCCCACCTGTGTCCCCTCCCTCTGTGCTGTCCTCTCAGGTGACAGCAGCTCGGGATCGGCTCAGGGGCTTTGTTAATGCATACAATTAGCTCGGGGTGTTAATGAGGCTCTGATGGAGGAGTCTTTGCTGGGAACTCACTTCCAAGAGCTGGTGGGAATCAGGAGAATTCCCAAAGAAAGGAGGGGATGCTCTTCCCGAAGTTAAAACCCACTCAGAGACTTCGCCTGCAAATACAAACCCCTGCAGCTCCCATTTCTTCCCAACCCCCAGCACTATTTCCAGGGAAGCAGTAACTGGTGATTCACAGCTCATCCTCTGCTGTTTTTCCCATAAAACACAGCTTCAGTTCCATTTCTCCTGCGCTCCTGCTGATATGTGGCCTCATCCTCAGCTCGGCGCT
>NW_005054524.1:821215-824707 GCF_000277835.1 Geospiza fortis
CCTTTCCCACCTATTTTTTACTACCTTAAACGTTTTCTTCACTTTCCCTTTTGCCACTAAAACCGCTGGAGCAGCACCCTCAGGGATAATTTCCTGTGCTGAGAAAGGCTGGGATGAATCCAGCAGGAGCTGCAGGAGCTCTCCTGCCCCCAGATCCGTTGGAATCCCACCAGGGATTGGTTTCATCCCAAACTCCCTCCAAATTTAATTTAATCCGGCCATGGATGGGCTGGGCTGCAGCAAGCAGAGGACGGGACACAAACTGTCCCAGGAGCCACAATTCCAGCTTTTCCTTCATGGAAACTTCCAGATTAGAAGGGGTTTTCACAGGCTTTGGTTGGAAGGGCCTTAAGAGTCACCCCAAAATTTGGGATAATTTCCTTGTGGTTCTTACAGCTCTCAGGAAACCCTGAAGGATGCAATAAAGGAACATCTTTCCTTCTGGGATTGTTCTGAAAGTTTGGGAGGGGCCCAGCAGAGATCCTGGGGTCCATGGGAGTGGAGGGTCCTGGGTCATTCCTTGGACACTGCCAGGGATCTGGGACAGCCAGAGCTGCTCTGGGATCTGTGCAGGGCCTCAGCAGCCCCCAGGATGGGATGGGAGGGAAATGATCCCACAGAAGGGTGGGACAGCCCAGAGTGGTGGAAGTGGCCATAAAAGAGAAGTGGGAGAATGTTGTGGTGTTGTGAGGTCCCCAGGATGAGGTGAGAGATGAGAATTTGACTCCAAGAGCTCAGAAAGGTGATATATTATATTATATTATATTATATTATATTATATTATATTATATTATAAAACGCTATACTAAAACTACACTAAAGAAAGAGAAAGGAAACATCAGGAGGCTAAAAAAAGAATGATAATAAAAACCTGTGACAGACTCAGAGAGTCTGACACAGCTGGACTGGGATTGATCATTAATTAAAAACAATTCACACACTGGGTAAACAATTCTCCAACAATTCTCACATTCCAGAGGAGCAAAACATGGAGAAGCTGAAGCTTCCCAGGAGAAGAAATCCTGGCAAAGGGATTTTTCATAAAATATCATGGTGACAGGAGAGCCCAAAGGAAGGGTTTGGGTTTGGTGGGATATTGGGAATGAGGAATTGTTCCCTGGGAGGCTGGGCAGGCCCTGGCACAGGGTGCCCAGAGCAGCTGGGGCTGCCCCTGGATCCCTGGCAGTGCCCAAGGCCAGGCTGGATGGGGTTGGAGCAGCCTGGGACAGTGGAAGGGGTCCCTGCCACGGCAAGGGTGAAACTGGGTGGGTTTAAGGTCCCTCCCAACCCAAATAATTCTGGAATTCACTGAATCCCCATTCCCAGACAAATTCTGCCTTTTGAGAACATTGCCTCTGTGTTCCAAACCTGCAATCCCACAACAACCACGTTCAGCTCCCCACGGGAGGTTGTTCCAACCATCCCTGCAAATACCCTCTAATAAAATAAAAACATTAAACATTTTTATTTTCCCTCTAAGAGCTCCAGGAAAGCTCATTCCACAACATTCCCACCCCTTTCTTCTCCTTCTTTCTATTGACATGGCAGGAATAAAAACCACATTGAGTTGTTTAATTTGTTTATTATCAAACCAAACCCAGTTTTTGCTCTTGGATCACTTTTTCCTTCAGGCAGGTTCACCCCAGGAGGCAAAATCCTGCCAGCAGCTGCCTGGGAAACATTTTTCCAGACCAAAGGAATATGAAGATGATGGAAGGAGGGATTTCCTTTGACTCAGAGTTGGAGCAGGAAGAGCAGAACCTTCCCTGCTGTGACATTTCCCAGGGATTTGCACCTAACCCAGATGAGTGCTTGACTAAAATCAGGATCTATGAACACCTCCAGCCCCTAATTTAGCAATTCCATCAGAAATGTAATTAACTTTGTCCAGCCTGATTTATTCCTAATAAACCCAAGCTCTGTTCTGCTCCTGGTGCTCAGAGCCATCAATATTAGCCCAGCAAATTTGCTGGGGTTTGAACAAAGATTCCCAGGAAGTCTTATCCATTATCCAATTAACAAACAGTGCTAATCCAGGAGAGCAGTCAGTGAGCAGTGCCTGGTGTTTGCAGGGAATCAATTTCAATCCCTGCCTCTCCCTCCAGTTCCGTGGGAATGCTGGCAGGGAGGGGATGTTTGGGCTTGCTCCACGAGCCAAGAAGGAATGGAAATCATGGAAAAATGGGATATCCTGAGGTGGGAGTGACCCACAGGGACCCTCCAGTGCCATTCCTGGCCCTGCACAGACCCCAGCAATCCCAGCAGCAGCCCTGTCCAAATATTCCTGCCTTGAGCTGGGACCATTCTCTGAGATCCTCACGCCAGAGGCACCTCAGACCAATGTACTTGTGTCCCTGTGTCCCCATGTCTCCATGTCCCCATGTCCCCATGTCCTTGTGTCCCCATATCCCCATGTCCCCATATCCCCATGTCCCCATGTCCCCATGTCCCCATATCTCTGTGTCCCCATGCCCCCACATCCCTCTGTCCCCATGTCCCTGTGTCCCCATGTCCCCATATCCCTGTGTCACTTTGTCCCCATGTCCCCCTGTCCCCTGTCCCTATGTCCCCATGTCCCCATGGTCCATGGTTGCCTGGGGAAGAGGAGCAGATGGAGATGTCCCCAGCTGTCCCTTCCCATCTCCTGCTGTCCCCTTGGGCTGTTGGTGCTTTGGGGACATCCCGAGCCCCCTCTCACCTTGTCCTGCTCCCAGATGCCATCTCCTGCTTGGACCAGGAGTGTTCCTGCTCCTCTCCCTGCTGGGTTCCATCTCCTCCTCATCCCTGTGCTTCCCTGGAAGGGAATTAACACCTCCATGGGATAATTAAACATTTGAGGACACCAAACAGCCCTGAGTGCTCTTTGGGAGAACTCCAGGAACCCAAATGTCCTGTGGATCTGTGTGTTTTCTATCCCATATCCCACACTGGACCTTGATCTCATATCCTGCATTTTCAAGTTTTCTCCTGCACATCCAGAACTTCCAGGTCCCCCCCAGAACATCCAGGTCCCTCCATCTCCTCCCCCACACAGGATTGTCCTTGGGCCCCTCCTGCAGCAGCAGAAGTGCTGTGGTGTGATTTCAGGGTTTACCCCAGAACCCCGGGTCCCTCCCCTGATAATTCCCTCCCAGGTGCGTCAATCCCCTGAGTGCTCTTTGGGAGAGCTCCAGGAACCCAAATGTCCTGTGGATCTGTGTGTTTTCTATCCCATATCCCACACTGGACCTTGATCTCATATCCTGCATTTTCAAGTTTTCTCCTGCACATCCAGAACTTCCAGGTCCCCCCCAGAACATCCAGGTCCCTCCATCTCCTCCCCCACACAGGATTGTCCTTGGGCCCCTCCTGCAGCAGCAGAAGTGCTGTGGTGTGATTTCAGGGTTTACCCCAGAACCCCGGGTCCCTCCCCTGATAATTCCCTCCCAGGTGCGTCAATCCCCTCTCCTTTCCCCTCCCAGCACTGTCTGTCAGTCCTGGAATTCCAGAAGG
>NW_005054524.1:842877-843193 GCF_000277835.1 Geospiza fortis
GGCCTGTGGGCCAGAATAAAGCTCTGGATCCAAACCCTCCATCAGAACCGACTCCTTTCCTTCACCATGGCCTTAAAGCTTCTCTGCCAGAGGGAAACCTGAGGAGCAGCCCCTGTTATGGGGGGAAGCTCCATCCCAGCACCACCAGAGCTCCTGCAGGCCTGGACTTGTCTGCAGTGCCCAGCTGCAGCACCCAGCCAGCCAAAAGTGTCTGTGGGGGGAAACCCACACACCCAGCCAGCCCAAAGTGTCTGTGGGGTGAAACACCACACACCCATAGAGCCCAAAGTGTCTGTGGGGTGAAACACCACACACC
>NW_005054524.1:843203-845777 GCF_000277835.1 Geospiza fortis
CACACCAGCCAGCCAAGAGTGTCTGTGGGGTGAAACACCACACACCAGCCAGCCAAAAGTGTCTATGGGGTGAAACACCACACATCCAGCCAGCCAAAAGTGTCTATGGGGTGAAACACCACACACCCAGCCAGCCAAAAGTGTCTGTGGGGTGAAACACCACGCATCCAGCCAGCCCAAAGTGTCTGTGGGGTGAAACACCACAGTTGCTGCTGTTTGGTTCAGCCACAGGGGCCAGACAAGCCAAGGCACGTCCCATCCCCAATATTGGTATTATCAATACAGAAGGTTCCCAGCTCCTTTGGAGATGGATTTCCCAGGAACTCAGCCCATGGATGGCTCATTTGTCCATGCAAAGCACGGCTCAGTAACAGATTAAATCAATGTCACCCAGGTCACGGCATGCTGGGAGAGCAGGGGACACGAGGCAGCTGCCCCCATCACCTCCGCACAGCTCTGATCACACCTGGGAAAATCTCCAGGGAAACACAGGCAGGGAGGGCTGGAAATAGAAATCAAGGCAAGGGAGGGCTACAAATTAAGTTTATGGTGGGAATTTGGCATTTCATAAGAATAAGAATAAGAATAAGAATAAGAATAAGAATAAGAATAAGAATAAGAATAAGAGAGTAACAATAAGAATAAGAGAGTAACAATAAGAATAAGAGAGTAACAATAAGAATAAGAGAGTAACAATAAGAATAAGAGAGTAACAATAAGAATAAGAGAGTAACAATAAGAATAAGAGAGTAACAATAAGAATAAGGATAAGAATAAGTATCCAATAGCAAATCCAGGAGAAGGTCATGGGTTTTGGGAAGTTATTTTATTTCTTTTTCCAGATCAAAGCCCAAATTTCCTGGAGAAACCCTCCAGCTCCAGCCTGGTGCTGCCCAGAGGCTCCAGACATTCCAGCCTGGGATGGGAAGGAGATGCTGGGCCCAGCCTGGGATCAGGGGTGGCTCCAGATGGAGGGAACAAGGGACAGCCTCAGAGCCAGTCTGGGATCCCAAGTGATCCAGAGGGCAACAGGCTGCAAGAACTTCTGGGATTCACCAGGATTGAAGTAGGAGGACAAGCAAGGACATCCATGTCCCACCAGGAGAATGGGGAAAATCCCTCCTCTTCCTCTGTGTCCATGGAATATCTGAATTTAGGGATTGGTTCATGGATGAGCAGCTCCAGGAGTGAGATGATCCCACTGAGGGACCAGGAGGATCCATCCTGGACACTGAGGGGCTGGAGAATGACCAGAGAAGGGAACAGAGCTGAGAAAGGGCTGGAGCCCCAGGAGGGGCTGAGGGAGCTGGGAAGGGGCTCAGCCTGGAGCAAAGGAGGCTCAGGGGGCCCTTGTGGCTCTGCACAGCTCCTGCCGGGGGGTCGGGCTGTGCTCCAGGGAACAGGGACAGGAGCAGAGGGAACGACCTCAGGCTGGGCCAGGGCAGCTCAGGGTGGGCACACACCACATTTCCTCATGGAAAGGGTGGCCAGGCTTTGGAAGGGGCTGCCCAGGCAGGGTTGGAGTGCCCATCCCTGCAGGTGCCCAAGGAACACCTGGACGTGGCACTCGGGGCTCTGGGCTGAGGACAGCATGGGGTCAGGCACGGGTTGGACTTGGTGACCTTGGAGGGCTTTTCCAACCTCAGTGACCCTGGGATTCTGTGAGCTGCTCCACAAATGGAGCAAAATTCACCTATTTTGGGGATCTGCCCCAAAATTCCCCCACAGCTGCTCCACAGCCCCTTCCTCATCCCCTGGAGCTGGTGCTGGAGGATCTGACCCCTGTTCCATGTTCCCTGTCCCTATTTCCTGTTCTCTGTCCCTATTGTCCCTGATCCCTGTTCTGTTGCTGTTTCCTATTCCCCCTTCCCTGTCCCTGTTCCCTGTTCCTTATTCCCTGTTCCCTATTCCCTGTCCCCTGTTCCCTATTCCCTGTCCCTGTTCCATGTTCCCCGTTCCCTGTTCCCTATTTCCTATTCCCTGTCCCTGTTCCCTATTCCCTGTCCCCTGTTCCCTGTCCCTGTTCCCTGTGCCTGTCCCTGTTCCGTATTCCCTGTTCCCTATTCCCTGTTCCCTGTCCCTGTTTCCTGCCCATTTTCCCTGTCCCCTGTTCCCTATTCCCTGTCCCTGATCCCTGTTCTCTCTCCCTCTTCCCTATTCCCTGTTCCCTATTCCCTGTCCCTGTTCCCTGTTCCTACTCTCTGTCCCTGTCCCCTGTTCCTTGTCCCTGTCCCCTATCCCTGATCCCTAATCCCTTTTCCCTGTTCCCTATTCCCTGTCCCTGATCCCTGTTCTCTCTCCCTCTTCCCTATTCCCTGTTCTCTGTCCCCTGTTCCTTGTCCCTGTCCCTGTTCCCTATTCCCTGTCCCCAGTCCCTGTTCCCTGTCCCCTGTCCCTATTCCCTGCCCATTTTCCCTGCTCCCTGCTCTCCCCCTCCCATCTCTCCCCACTCCAATGAATTTAAAGGAGCATTTATATCCCAAAGTCCATGTTTACAGTTTCTAATGGAGTTCCAGTTATGGGCTGGGGCAGCAGCTGGAATGGAGCCTGTCTCCGGAATTGATGGGCAGTGCT
>NW_005054524.1:845799-849515 GCF_000277835.1 Geospiza fortis
GCAGGAACAGGAACATTTGTCTCCAGACCCCAGCAGTGATTCCTCATGCTAATAGAGTCTGTGATCCCAGGGAAATAATCCTGCCCAGGTGTTGGGAAGGATGAAAGTTTGACAAGAAAGTCTCACAGATATGTGTGCTTAGCAGAAAGATTTTGGAATGTAGAATCTGAAGAAGGAATAGAGATGGAAGCAAGTTTTGATAGAGAAGAAAAGAATTGCTGAGCCAGTCTTACTGGATAACCAAGGAGGCAAAGGGTCTGTTAGTTAGAAGGGGTTTTTATGGCTTACAACAAAGATAAACCCACCCCAAACAAGAAGATGTTTTTACCAAGCAGGAAGATAGCACAGGCAAACAAGTCAGCAAATGTGGCAAGCAGAAAACCCGGGGACAGCAGCATCCCCAGGGATCCAGGGGACTGGACCAGAAGGCAACAGGCTGCAAAAACTTCTGGGATACACCAGGACTGAAGTGGGAGAACGAGCAGGGACATCCACCTGGAGAATGGGGAAAATCCCTTCTCTTGGAAAATCCCTCCTCTTGGAAAATCCCTCCTCTTGGAAAATCCCTTCTCTTGGAAAATCCCTTGCCTTCCTCTTGGAATATCTGAATTTGGGGATGGGTTCATGCCCCTGTGACAGCACAGTTTTCTCCAGGCTGTTTCTCCAAGAGGAACCAGCCCAGCAGGGACTTGGACATGGGGCCTGGTGGCCTTTAGGACACCCAAAATTCAGATGTGCCCCGGGTGCCTTTTCCAGGCTGGATGGGCCCAGGTCTCCCAGCTCCTCCTGCAGAGTCCCAGGAGAGGAATTCCAAAGGCAGCAAATCTCAGGAACATTTTGGGAGTAGAAACCTTGTCCTGATGTGTCCCTGCACAAACCAATCCATGGCAACTCCTGTGAGCATTCCCAGCTTGAAGGGACAGTGAATCATCCCAGAATTCCAGGATGGTTGGGAAGGGACCTCAAAGCCCACCCAGTGCCACCCCTGCCATGGGCAGGGACTCCTTCCACTGCCCCAAACTCCGCCCAACCTTGAACAATTCCCAAGATCCAGGGGCAGCCCCAGCTGCTCTGGGCACCCTGTGCCAGGGCCTGCCCACCCTCACAGACAGGAATTCCCTCCCAATATCACATCCAAACCCTCAGTATCTCAATTTGAAGGATGTAATTTATATTAAAAAGACATTTTTGGCTCAATAGGGCCCATGAGGAGCAAGATTCCCAAATAAACCCTCCCCACTCTCCTCCAGTCTCTCCCCCCAGGGCTGTGCCAGGCTGTAGAAGAGCAGCAGTGCTGGGACATCATCTCCATCTCCATCTTGATGACCTTGATTTTGCATGACAAGCTGCATATTAATTAATTAAAGAACAAGCCCAGCGTTCCCTGGAAAGGGCCATTCTTTTCATCCTGACAGGTAATTACAGCAGCAGAAATGATAAATCTTCCCAGGCACTGTTTGTCTTTAGGAGAGGCTTTAATTATGGAGGTTTAAAGGCTGGAGGGAGCTGGGGATGTGTCAGGGGATGAAGGAAGGCTCAGGACCACCTGGAGTGCAACTCCCTGATCCAGCCCCATCCCTGCCTATCTTCCCAGCCCGTGGGAGGAATGCTCTGCTAAAGGAAGCAGGAGGGATGGGAACAGGCAGATAAAATCCACTGGAGAGATTCCTAACAGCAGGACAGAACTCTGGAATTCATTGCCATCATCTGTCTCCTGGCAGGGTCTGAGGAGGGATCTCCCTTTTATGAGGATAATGGGAAAATCCATATTTATAGAAAAGAGGGGAAAAGAAAACGGAGACATTCTGTGAGGAGTGGAAATCACAGCCTGGTTTCTCATGCACTGCTGTGCCCTTAAAATATCCCACAGGAATTCCAGCTCCTCCTGGTGTCTTCCAGAGGGAGAGGAAACCCCCAGCTTGCTCAAGCCACCACCAAAGTCTTGGACAAGGCAGGAGTTTGGGGCTCTCTTTACCCAGCCAAGAATCTCCACAAAGCTGGAGGATCTCCAGCAGCCCATTGGGGTCTACAGGATCTCCATGACCCCATTGAGGTCTAAAGGATTTCCATGACCCCACTAGGGTCTGTAGGATCTCCAGCAGCCCATTGGGGTCTACAGGATCTCCAGCAGCCCATTGGGGTCTGTAGGATCTCCAGCAGCCCATTGGGGTCTACAGGATCTCCAGCAGCCATCAGGATCTGTTAGGATCTCCACCAGCCATGGATCAGGGTCTGTAGGATCTCTAGCAGCCCATCAGGATCTGTAGGATCTCCATCACCCCATCCAGGTCTGCAGGATCTCCAGAAGCCCATCGGGGTCTGTAGAATCTCCATCAGCCCATCAGGGTCTGCAGGATCTCCATGACCCCATTGGGGTCTGTAGGATCTCCAGCAGCCCTTTGGGGTCTACAGGATCTCCACCAGCCCATCAGGATCTGTAGGATCTCCACCAGCCATGGATAGGAAGCAGGCCCTGCTGTCCTTGCATCTCATATCCCAGGGGATCGCAAAATCCCAGATGATGTTTTAAGCTGCCATGGCCAAGTCCTTCCTCATTTGTCACATACCCCTGCTCAGCTCTGAGAGGGAATTCACACTGGGAGGTGACAAATCCAAGTCCCCAAAGTTCTGGGATCGCCAGGAAATGCTTTGGCTCTGAGCTGGCCTGGGAGGAGCAGCTCCAACAGGTCCAGGTGGGCTCCTGGTAAGGAGCCAAAGCAGCCACCAACACACAGAAAACGTGGGTGTGTCCAGTTAAAGGCTCCTTGGCATTTTCTGAGGAATATTTACCTGTCCCATCCCTGCAAGTGCCCAAGGCCAGGCTGGATGGGGCTTGGGCAGTCTGGGATAGTGGCAGGTGTCCCAGTGGGTGGCACTGGATGGGCTTTAAATTCCCTTCCAACCCAAACCATTCCATGTTGAACATTTCCCATTCCTGAAAAATATTAAACCCACAGAGGTCCAATTCCCTCTTGTTTTCTCTCCCATCTTTGCAATGATCACACAGCAGGAACAGAATCATTCCCTCCACGTGCTGCTCCAAGGAGCTCCCATGTGCCAGGACTCACTGGAATTCCAAGCCCATGGGAAGAGCCCAGCCCGTATCCAGACAGGAGGTGTGTCACAGACATCTTTTATGAAAAATCCTTTCCTTAGGTTTTTCCCTCCTGAGAAGCTGAGAGGCCTCAGGAACAAAATGTAAACAATGGTTATCTGCTGCTGTGGAATGCAACAGGTGGATCTGTGATTGGTCTCATGTGGTTTATTGGAATAAAATCCCAATATTACCGGGTGGAACGTGCCTGGGCTCTTCTGACCCTTGCTGCTTGGCCAGAGGCGGCAGCTGTGGTGTTTCACGTCAGCAACACCTTTGGCTGGCTGTATGTTGCAGCTAGGCACTTAGACAAGTCCAGACAAGCAGGAATTCAGTTATTACCTCTGATGGAGAAGCTTTAGGCGAGGTGAAGATGAAAAGGAGACGGATTCTGCGGAGAGTTTAATCCAGAGTTTTACTCCAGGGTCACTGATCTCTGAATCTTGGTAACAGCCCCACAGAATGCCGACCGCATGGTCTCAGTGCCATTTTAAGCTCTGGGGACAGGGGGAGGAAAGGGGTAGAAATGCCACCAACCAGGTAAGAGGGGGGAAGTCTCAGGGGACAATGACACCTAGACAGGCCAATTGTCCCCAGGGCTGAGAGGCATCTTTTGAACTTC
>NW_005054524.1:849587-851114 GCF_000277835.1 Geospiza fortis
GTCAGCTGGCTTGGACTCTGTCTGAGACACAAGCCTTTGTTATCATTCTTTTTTCTATTCTTAGCCAGCCTTCTGATGAAATCCTTTCTTCTATGCTTTTAGTATAGTTTTAATATAATATATATCATAAAATTATAAATCAGCCTTCTGAAACATGGAGTCAGATCCTCATCTCTTCCCTCATCCTGGGACCCCAGTGAACTCCATCACAGAGGTGCTGCAGGATGGAGCAGGAGCTGGTGGGATGCAGGAATAGCCCCTGGAAAGCACTCGGCCGAGGACATGGAGCTGTCACCATGTGTCAGGACCCAGGATACCCCTCTGGCTGTCCTGAGCAGCCCAGACCCCTGCCAGGGGTCTCAGGGACCCTGGCACAGAGCCCAAAACCCCTGTGGGTTTGATTATGCCCCGTGGAGCAAATTCCCAGCCCTATATGAAGCCCAGAAAGCCACAACAGTTTAGGTAGAATAACAGTGAAGTTATCACGGGGTGGAAAAGTAGATTTTAGGGTTTCTGCCATGGGGGTTCAAGAGGCAAGATGAAGGGAACTGAGCATGTCCAGCCTTTCTCCTTCTTCTTCTTGGCCTCCATCTTCTGCTATGATGGTGGCACTTTTGGATTGGTTTAGAGTAGAAGCTCACTGTCTAACACAGGTGATAGGTATTGGAAAGTAATTGTAAACATTGTACACGTAGTTTTTAGTATAAATACATAACACCGCCCTGGGGGCAGGCAGAGTGCCTGGAACTGTATTGCTGAACTGACCTCAGCAAGGCAGGAGAAAATTTTTTATAGATAAGACGCAATAAACAACCTTAAGACCGAGAAATGAAGAGCCCTGACTCCTTCTTCAAGCGCCGGGCTGGGAAAAGAGACTTTCGAACTTTTCTCGGGGTCACTCTGACCAGCTAGAGATCCCGACACTATTACCTGAACCAGTCTGTGGTCCCTGTAGGGACTTAAACTGACACCGTGCTGGAGTCAGCCTTTAACAGACTCTAAGCCTACAAGTCAGTAATAAGAAAGTTTGAAAGCAGACAAATATCTACCCCACCACATGAATAAGTAAGTGTCATCAGAGCTGAGGGGACATCAAAGCCAGGCTTCCCGCAGGAGGTGACAGCCAGGACACCCCCCACCATGGGGCCATTCCTGGTTTTTACAGTTTAAAATATTGTTGGCCGGGGGTCTCTGTACAAATTCTGAGTGGGACGGGGCTGCTAGGAACACATCTTGAGCTGTTTTATTTTCCAGCACTAGTCTCATTACATGGTTATGACAATGGGAAGATCTTATTAGCTTGTATTTCAGACACCTTTCCCAAAACCCTTTGATTTTATGGATCCCCACATAAAATTGGGATTAAACACAAGGACTGAGGAGTCTGTGATCAGTCAGTGCCAGAGCCCCGAGCGCTCCGGGAAGTGTTGGAGCAGGGATCAGGATCCAGCAGCATCCCGGCTCCATCTGTGCCCTCCGGGAGGGTTTATCCTATCCCAGAAAAAGCTGGGAAAAGCTGGGTTTGGC
>NW_005054524.1:851356-852427 GCF_000277835.1 Geospiza fortis
GGCAGGGCAGGAGCTCTCCCTGTTCCATCCACAATTTCCAGACACAGCATTGAGACATCCCAGGAAAATCCCAAATTCCCTGCAAACCACTGGGAGCTCCACATGGAGGCCATCCTGGCGTCCCCCGGGGCCATGTGCTGCCCTTGGACACTGTCCCACCCAGGGAGGTGCCAAGGGAGGCATCCCTGGGTATTTCTCCTGAGCCACAATCCCCCTGGAGCCACTTCAGTGCTCCTGGAACAGAAACAATGGCTAAATCCAAATTGGGAACATCTCAATCCCTCCCTGTCCCCAAGCACAGGGAGCAGGGATGAGGTGTCACCATCCACAGTGACATCCCCATGGAACCCAGCTGGGGCTGAGCAGGGATGAGCCACCAGCCACGGACACCCTGCCCTGGGCTTCTGTCCCCAGCCAGGGTGAGCACACCAAGGTTTGGGGCTTCAGGGGGTTCAGGGACCACTTCTCTTGGGGTTTCTGTCCCGAGGAGGAGGGGACAGCAGTGCTCCTGGGCAGGGACATTCCATTGCTGAGTCTGGAGCTGGTGAGGCATTGCCATGGAAACAGGAGCTCAGCACCTGAGCAGCCCTGGAGGGAGCAGCGTGGGGCAGGAGAACAGGAGAGATGCTCCAAGCTTGGCCAGGCAGGAGGAGGAGGGAGGAAAACCGGGAAGAGAGAAAGCAGAGGAGATGGGAGAGGGAGGAACGCTCTGCTGGGAGGGACAGAGGGGCCACCTGCAGCTCCTGTGGGACTTCATGGCTGGGAAAGAGACAAGTCACTGTCCCCTCAGGAGGTGATGTCCCCACACCCCTCTCCCGCAGAGCAAACCCCACCAGCCCAGCAGCGTGTGCAGGGAAGGATGGATTGAGATCCAGGGGCATCCTGGAGGAAGGTCAGGCCTGTCCTGGTGTGAGAACAATCATGGCAGGCAGACACATCCCCAGGATCTGCAGCCTCCTGGTCCCCACCCTTCTCCTCATCCCAGGGATGTTCACCCTCGAGACCTTCCCAGCAGCACTCCCATAAATCCCGTGGGAATGAAGCAGCTCCCAAACCCTCTGGGCTCAGCAG
>NW_005054524.1:852446-854715 GCF_000277835.1 Geospiza fortis
TGAACTTCTCCCTGCTGAATCACCTCGTTCCTCCCCCCATTCCCTCCCAGCCACCATTCCCCCCTTGCTCCTTATCCCCTGGATGTTCAGCTCTTGCAGGGATGCACCCACTGGAATAACAACACCTCCCAGTCTTCTTTCTGAGGAGCTGAACAGCTCAAACTCCTTTTTCCACCTATCAGATCCTTTCTCCTTTCCCCCCATCCCTAAAAATAGAAAATAAAGGGATTTATTCTTCTTCTTCCCAAGCCCTGATCCTTACAAAGTTGTTTTTTATTCCTCACCTGCACGAAAATTGCTCCCACAGGTGTTTGAGGGCTTGGTAAAGCAACAACTTTATCATTTAAGCATTGAAGGATTTCAAATCCCTCAATTATCCCCAATTCTGAGTGGATTGAAGAAGCCAAGGAACAGCAGCTCTGTAACAATCAACACAAAGCAGCTTCCAAGTGTCTCTTTAATGTGGTTTTGTCCATGATCGTGGCAGGAAGATAAATTCTGGAATTTATTCCCTCTAATCCAGGCAGGCAGCAATTGATGGGTTTTTAGGAGGGTGAAAATGGCCGAGGGATGTTCCAATCTTTATGGGCCGCTAAATTTGATTTATAGGGAATTATCAGTGCTGCCATTGGGAAGGGTCCAGGGAGCTTAATATGATTTGCATTGATGGGATTAATATCAATTAACAGATGCCAGGTTTGTGGAGCACAGCTGAGGCCTGATTCCAATGTTTCCATCCCCTGATTCCCACTGGCTCCAACCCCTCATTCCCAATGGCTCCAGCTCCTGATTCCCAATGGCTCCAACCCCTGATTCCCAGTGGCTCCAGGCCCTCATTCCCACCAGCTCCAGCCCCTGATTCCCAATCCTCTTTGCCCAGGATTCTTCTCCTGGGAAGCGGAGAGGCCTCAGAGAAAAAGGAAAACAATATAATCTCAGTTGCTTCTCCTGTGTTTTGCTGCTTTGGAATGTGGTTGGAGATTGTTTATCCAACAGGTGATTGTTTGATTGGTTTCATGTGAATTGTTTTTACTTAATGACCAATCATGGTCAGGCTGTGTCAGGACTCTGGAGAGAGAGTCACAAGATTCATCATCATTCTTTGTAGCCTTCTGTCTGTATCCTTTCTCTATTCTTTAGTATAGTTTAGTATAGCATTCTTTAATATAATATAATAAAATAATAAATTAGCCTTCTGAGAACATGGAGTCAGATTCTCAATTCCTCGTTTGTCCTGGGGACCTCACAAACTCAACAAAAGATTCCCTGGTCCCTGCAGACAGCCAGGAACAAGCACCTTCCCAGGGAAGCACTGAGCCTCACCTAGGCTGATTAACAGGGTCTGGTTAATTGGGTTTCAGCCTTATGATAGAGAAGAAGGCAGAGTAATCACCTTTAACCATCACAGAAATGATCCTTTAATCAGCATCCTCGGGGTTTAACCTGAGCCGGCTGGGAAAGTTCCTCATTTCCAGAGGAATTTCAGCAAAGCCATTCACTGCTGGAGTCTCCACATCTTGGAAAATGTCCCAGGAGGAGGAGACTCAAACCAGCACCTGAGGAAGGGAGAGGATGGAGCGTGGTGTTCCTGGGAGCTCCAGGGGCTGCAGGGATGGAAAACAGGAATGAGGCTTTTCCAAAGCGCCTCAGGAGCCCTGGGAGTGGAGAGGAGCAGGGAAATGCTGCAGGCAGCACAGCAAAGACACCCTGCTGGGGACTGGGAATACTTCTAGAGGTGTTTTCCTGCTCGGAAAGCAGAGCTGTGGTTCTTTGAGAGCCTTTGCCCTGGGCAGGGGAGCAGCACTTTGGGATGGAGTAGTTCCCACTCCAGCAGGGGCAGGGAAAACTGAGGAGAGAGGGGAAAAAAGGGAAAAAAGCAAATTCCTGAAGGTCATTCAGCCAGGCAGGGATGGGAGGAGGACCCGATGTCCTGGGCTGTCCCCAAGCCCGGGGACATTCCATGGGCTCAGGTAAAACAACAGGAATGACAGCAGAGCTGGAAAAACAATAAAGCCCTAATCCTCACAACCCCTGCCTGATTTCCCTGCAGTCCCACTCCTTCTGCATCCCAGAGAGAGAAATCAGGCTCAGCTCACGCCTTGTCCTTGCCCACCTGGTTTCCAGTTTATTTTGCTTTGGAAGCATCGCTTCCATCTCAGAAAAAGCAAAATATCCACGAGGAGAGGCTTCTCCAGTTCCAATTTTTTTTCTTACCTGCAAGTGGGAAAAGGAGCTCTGGATCCTGGAAAATTGCTTTCTTTGGGAAAGG
>NW_005054524.1:854743-857393 GCF_000277835.1 Geospiza fortis
ATCTCAGTGACTGAAGAGCAGAGCCCTGGGTGTCCCGCAGGGAATGAACCCTTGTCCCCACTGCTGTCCCACAGAGCCACCAGGAACGAGACTGGGACAAATCCTCCTGAGGGCTTGAGCCCTGTAAGGGGGAAAGGAGCCTTTTCCAACCTTTAATGCACAGGAGTTCTGCTCAGGGGAGGGTCTTCAGTGACACCCACGGTGTGAGGAGCCTCAGCCGTCACCTGTGCCCTGTGCCTGGGGTGTTGTGGTGAAGCCACTGCAGGGGAACTTCACTGTCACTTTTTCTGCCCATCGCTGTCCTTGGACAGAGAGGGACTAGGCAGGACACAGACTGCCCCGAAATCCTGGAAACCTCCCCAGAACCACGGGAAAACTCGCTGGGATAGGAAACAGCAACTACATCTGCAGTGAGGGTGTGATGCCAGCCTGGGATGGACTCAGCAGTGAGGAATTCCTGGGCACGGAGCAGGCTCTGAGCATCTCTGAGTGCCCTGTGGCAGCACCCAGGAATTCCAGCCTTTCCCGGGATTTCCCTGCGGGTTTCCAGCGGCTCAGATGGCCCCGGGACAGGGTTTGGTTGCGTTTATTGAGGTGTCAGCCCTCCCGAAGGGTTTTAGGGATGGTCCATGCGTGCTGGGGGAGCGTCCAGGTGCGGCTGCAGAGCAGGAGGGGATGGAGACACAGCCCTGAGCCCCCGTTCCATGCAGGCCCGGGGCGGTCCCGGCCCGAACTGAGGCATTTACCGAGAATTTGGGGCATTTACCGAGAATTTGGGGCATTTACCGGGAATTTGGGGCATTTCGGGGCCTCGCTCCGACCCCACCGCGGAGCGCGGCCCTGCAGCACCCCCTGGCGGTCGCGTCGCGGAACAACCGCGACCCCTGGGACCGCCGGGACCGCTCAGAACACCGAGATACCGGGACCCCGGAGAACACCGGGACCCCCCGGGACTGCCGGGACCCCCCGGGGACCACCGGGAGCGCTGAGAACAACGGGACACCGGGATCCGGAGACCAGCGGGACCACTGAGAACAACGGGACACCCAAGACACCCAGGACCGCCGGGACCCCAAAGAGCACCGAGAATACCGCAACCGCTGAGAACACCGGGACACCAGGGACCCCAGAGAACACCGAGACACCCGGGATCACTGAGACCCCCAGGACCACCGGGACTGCTGAGAACACCGGGACCACCGGGACCACCGGGACTGCTGAGGACACGGGACCACCGAGATCTCTGAGACCACCAGGACCACCGGGACCGCTGAGAACAACGGGACCACCGGAACCCAGAGAACACCGAGACACCCGGGACCCCTGAGACCCCCAGGACCACCGGGACCGCTGAGAACACGGGACCACCGGGACCCCTGAGACACCCAAGACCCCCGGGACCGCCGGGACCACTGAGAACACCCAGGATCACCGAGACTCCAGAGAACACCGAGACCTCCGGGACCTCCTGATTCCCGGAACCACCGGGACCCCCGAGACACCCGCGACCTCCGCAGCCGCGTGTGCCCGAGACCCCCGGGACCCCCGGGACTCCCAAGGTTCCCGCAGGTGCTGCGTGCCCCGCAGCCGCCCCCGGGGGTGTGTGTGACCCCCCCGGCTCCGCACAGCCACAGCCAGGCTCTGCCTGTCCCGCGGTGTCCCTGCGTCCCCGTGTCCTGCCCCCGCACACGCGTGTGCAAACACGAGGTGAGAACACACGAGCACTCACCTCATAGGTGTGCAAACACCCCCGGGAACCTGTGTCACACACACGGGCCACACACACACCTGTGACACATACACATCTGTGTCACACACACGGGCCACACACACACCTGTGACACATACACATCTGTGTCACACACATGGGCCACACACACACCTGTCACACAAACACATCTGCGTCACACACACGGGTCACATACACATCTGTGTCCCAAACACACCTGTGTCACCCACATGGGTCACACACACCCGTGTCACACACACACCTGTGTCAGACCTACATGTGTCACACACACCTGTGTCACACACACCTGTGTCACACACACCCCGTGTCACACACACGCTCGTGTCACACACACATCTATGTCAGACCTACATGTGTCACACACACCTGTGTCACACACACCTGTGTCACACACATCTGTGTCACGCACACGGGTCACACACACACCTGTGTCAGACCTACATGTGTCACACACACACATCTGTATAAATACACATGCACACACCTCCACACATGTGTGCACCTGCACACGCTCTTGGGCCTGTGCTGCATGCACACACACACCTGTTCACACACACACACACACACATGCACATATGTTCATGCACACACACACACAGAGGTGTTCATGCACATCTGCACACACACACAGGTGTTCATACATACACACACATGTTCATGCACACACACGCACACACAGAGGTGTTCATGCACACACACACATACACACACACACACAGATGTTTATGTACAAACACACAGATGTTCACACACACACACACACACACACAGGTGTTACACACAGACACACGTGTTCACGCACACCTGCACACACACACACACACACACACACACACGTTCACGCACACACACACACACACACACACACATGTATTCACGCACACACACATAGAGGTGCAC
>NW_005054524.1:858085-858667 GCF_000277835.1 Geospiza fortis
CTCAGAGGTGGGCCGGCCCCGTCCCGTCCCTCAGCGGGTGAGCGGGCCCGGGCCGGGGTCACTGCCGTGGGCCCCGGGCCCGATCCGGCTGCGGAGCCCCCCGGCCCTGCCCGGCCCTTCCCGTCCCATCCCATCCCCCGGCACCGAGCCGGGAACGCGTTCGTGTCCTTGTCAAAGGCAGAGGTAACGCGTGCTGGGCAGATGTAGCCTCGGTGTAACCTCGGAGTATCCTCGGTGTGCGCACCGGAAGGACCGGGCTTGGTTGGCGGTGGGAGAGGGGAGAGGGCGCTCGGTAATGTTGGGGAAAGTAAATCAAAACAACGAGCAGCCCTCTGAGAGCACGTGAAATCACTCGGTTTTCAGCCTGGCATCTTTTACAAGTAAATTCAGGAAGTAAGAACTGTGTTTACAAGCGCCTGCAGGGACAGGGCACGGGGAATGGCTCCCACTGCCGGAGGGCAGGGATGGATGGGATGTTGGGAATGAGGAATTGTTCCCTGGCAGGGTGGGCAGGCCCTGGCACAGGGTGCCCAGAGCAGCTGGGGCTGCCCCTGCATCCCCGGCAGTGCCCCAGGCCAAGGT
>NW_005054524.1:858798-859084 GCF_000277835.1 Geospiza fortis
TGCTCCCCCTCGCACACCCTGCTTCCCAGCTCACTCCCAAGCTTGTGCTGATTACTTTGGGATGAGTTTTCAGAGGTGAAGCTCAGTTTTCCGGGCAGGCTGGAAATGGAGGAGCCCCGTTGTGCAACACGTTCTCGTGGGCCGCCGCTGCCTCCTCTAGAGCTGTGCCTGATTTGCATGATTTAAAACTCAGGAAATAAACCAAGCTCAGGGAAGTTCCGGCTCCTTAACGCAGGAGAGGGAAACAACTTCCTCCTGCAGCCTTCAAAACAGCTGAAAATGGTGT
>NW_005054524.1:859191-867511 GCF_000277835.1 Geospiza fortis
CGCCGGCCCCCCCGCGGCCGGGCTGGCAGCAGGTGTCGGGGGCAGGGGGCGATGTCCCCGCGGTGATGTGCTGTCCCCTCGGTGCTGTCCCCTCGGTGCTGTCCCCTCGGTGATGTCCCCGCGGTGTCCAGCACTGCTGGCACAGCAGGATCAGCCCCCGGGCTGGTGTTGAGTGGCCTCTCTGAGCCTGGGAAAGGAGAGGATCCCGAGGGTCTGCCCTTTGTTTTGCAATTCCCAGGCTGAGGGAAACAGCCCCTCCCATCCCTGCCATCCCCCCAGGGCTTGGGTCTGTCCCAGTTTTAGGAAGAGCTGCGTTCTTTGGGCACCAGGAGACAGAAGAGGCCCTGGCCAGGCCAGCGAGGGCTTAGGAGCTCTAATCTTGGGATTATTAAACATATGCTCGTCCTTTGGACATCCTTGTGTGCCTGCTGGGGATTTCCTGGCGGCCCAGGCAGGGAATCCAGGGGGCACCTTTGGTGGGAGCTGATGTTTCCAGAGCAGCCAGGGGCCGGTGCCATGCCTGGAGCAGGAAGGAGAAGCTTTTTCCAGGAGCAGGAATATCAGGGGTGGTGGGAGGTGCAGGCAGATCCTCCACCCTGATCCCTCTCCCTACCCCTGGAGCAGCCAGGATGCCCAGGCTGAGCCCAGCAGCCAGGCTCCATGGAAGAGGAGCCTGCCTGGTTTTTCAGGTGCTGGTTGCAGGTTTAGGAGAGTTTTTCCCAAGTTTTGGGATTAATACAGAGTCCTGGAGCAGCATGGGATGAGACGTTGGAATTCAGTGCTCTTGCAGTTACCCCCAGCTGATGCTTCCCTGGTGCAGAATTAGGTCCCCGTTAAATGGATTTTATTGGCACATGTTGGACAGAGACAGAGCCTGGATTCCCTGGCCAGGAGGCTGCTGCAGCCTGAGGATTCCCAGTCTGGAAGCAGCTCTGTCCCTGGGCAGTGGGAAGGAGAGATGTGCTTCATGGAGAAATCCATGGAGGAGCTGAACAGGTGTGCAATGTTGTGCCAGGTGAAACTGGGGAGGCCTGGACATGCTGGAGAGGGTGCAGTGTGGGAGAAATCCCCCCTTGGGGAGCAGGGAGAGCAGTGTTCCTGCTCGTGCAGTGCTGGGGACTGCCTTGCAGGGGGCCAGGGGCCAGCAGGCAGGGCTAGAGCTGTTCCAGAAGGCTGCTGGTGCTGGAGAACCCCACCCTTCCCCAGGGACAGGCTTTCCAAGGCAGGTTTCATCAGAGCCCCAGCCTGGAGCTGCTTCCAGCCTGATCCAAAGCAGATGGACGCTGTCCTTTGGAGCAGGGGGAGGAGGGCAGAGCAGAGCCCAGGCACGCTCTGCTGCTGCTGGAAAACGTGACAGGGAAGGGGGAACAGCAGCACCTCCAGCCCTGCTGCTCCCTCTGCTTCCCCAGGAGCCCTCCAGGAGCCCACGGGCAGGGTTTGTGCCAGGCCCATGGCTGCTCCTCCCCAGCACCTTTGTTCCTTGTTCCTGCTGCTGTTCCTGCCCCTGTGGGATCTGAATCCCTGTGACCTCTCCTTTCCCTGCCCTGGAACATTCAGGGCTCCAGCTGCAGGGCTGTGGACAGGCAGGTTTGTCCAGCCCACACAGCTCTGCTGCTGCTGCTGGAGACATTCCAGGATGTGTCCTGGGTCTGCTGGGGGCTGTGCCTGTGCTGTGCCCTTCTCCTTTTGATTTACCACTTCCTCATGTCAGCTTTACAGCTGAGATCTGGCTCCTGGAGCTCCTCCTGTGTCCAACACGGAGCTTTTCCAAGTGTGGGGAGTTTGGGGGTTGCAGGGAGCTGCAGCAGAGTTTGCAGCAGCAGCAGCAGCATCTCCATCCCAGCAGCACCTCCCAGCTCAAGGTCTGTGCCAGCACCACGCCAGGCTCTCCCTGGCACCCTCCCAAGAGGGATTTGCTCACAGATAAGAAGGAACAAAAAGGAAAATCGCTCTTTTGGGGTGTGCAGGGGGCTCATGATCCCAATCCACACCAAGCCCTGGGCAGCAGAGCTCTCCTGGAGCCCAGCCCAGTGTGGAGCTGGAACCCTGTTTGAGCAGGGATTGTTTCTGTATCCCTGTGGGAAGTGCTGCTGCCTGGGCACGAGGGGAGGAACTTGCAGGAAGAGCTCTTGGTGCTGGGCCAGGCTGTGCTCCAGAGCCCAGGGATGGATGTGAGGATGGATGTGGGCTCTGGCTCCCTGGTTCCTGTCAGTGTGCAGAGCTGCACCCTGGAGCAGCACAGGAGGGGCTGGGGAGGTGCAGGAGGAGCCAGGGTCCTGGAAGGGCCATGAAGAGGCTCTGGAGCTGTTTGCAGAATTCCTGCTTTGCCTCAAGCTCTCTCTCCAGCCCAGCTTCTTCCTGCAGATCCATCCTGGGATTTATTGCTCCTCCTTCCTGCTGCCAGCCCCCGATTTCTGGGCTGTCCTTCCTCAAGCAGGGACCTTTGGCAGGCTCAGAGGCTCCTGCTGTGCCAGCAAACGTCCCTCAGGAACCCTCCCAGCTCCATTGGATTAATCCAGGGCCGGTTCTGGGCAGAGCTGCCCCAGGCCCGTGGGCTGAGCAGTGCCCTGGCATGAACCCCGGGCACAGCCCCGTCCCTGGCAGGGAGCAAACACGAGCTGTTCACTGTCCCATTTCCAGAGGCTCTGCAGGGAGCTCTGGATGGGATCCAGGCTGTTCCTCCTGCTGAGCTTGCAGGGTTTGCCCTTTGTCTGCCCCTCCGAGGGGAGGGGACAGGGCGGGCCCTGGGGGTGGCACAGGGACTGGGGGTGCTGGGCAGGAATGAGCTCCTGCTCAGAGCTGGTTTAATCAAATTTCCTGAGTTTAAGCCCTCTGCATCCTGGGAATTGCCAGACTTTCCAAGAGGGGCTGCAGACAGGCTTCACCCCGGGGCTGTGGTGCTGTTTCCTGGCTTGGCTGAAGTTTTAGGCTGGGCTTGTGTGAGAAGGGTTTGGGAGCAAATCTGCCCCAGGCGCTGGTGACTGGTTGAGCCAAGAGGCTTCTCTGGTGCAAATTTGAAAATCCTGAGAGTAAACTGAGAGGAAAATTCCATGTGGAGGGTTCTGCCCTCCCCTTATGGCTCATCCAGGCAGTCCAGTGTGGGTTCTTGGTGGGCTGGAAGTCACTCCCTGGCAGCTGAGCTGTGGCTGATGGTTCTCAGATGGTTTGTTGAATTTAAAGTGTGACAAATCTGTGTATCCTTGTGCTGAACCTCTCCCTGCCAAAGGAATTGTCTCAGTGGAGCCCTGGGAGGAGCAGCTGGATGCACAAGAGACCTTGCCCAGGATGTGGAGCTGTCAGAGACTCTCTGAAGCCTCCAGATCTCTCACTTCAGGGGTAGATCCAAAATGTGCTCCATGGAGGGGCAGAGGGAGGGAAGAGAGACCTCAGGGCTGCTCTGACCGAAGGACAGGAGCTGGCCATGGCTGGGCCAGCTCCAAGCAAGCTCCTGACAGCATTCCCAGGGCAGGGAATGGCTCTGGAGCTGTGGAGCCTCCCTGGCCTCCCAGGCACTGCTAACCCCCCGGGGCAGGGTTTCCCTGGGAGCCCTTTCCTGCTCCTGGTGCCTCCAGGGAGTGCAGCCTCTGCACTCAGCTGCTCTGGGGGCCCAGGAATTTCAAATGCAAAGTTTCCCAGCTCCTTCTGGGGGTTTCTCTGCTTTTCAGGAGCCCTGGCAGGTGTCAGCACAGGTTTGGGTTCCCCGGTGCTGCTGGAACTGAGCAGCAGAACAAACATCCACTGTGGTTTGTGGTGCTGCACAGGCTGTGGGTCCGCCCGGCCCTGCCACATCGGATTTCTTGATAAACCCAAAGAAACTGGGCCTGGCCTCGTGGTTTTGGCACAGAGAGGTGCCAGAGTCACGAGGAGCTGCACAAATGGGGCTGAGCATGAGGAGAGGAACATCTGGGAGCAGGAAAAAGGAGCCTCCTGCCCTGGGGAAGGGAGGGTCAGAGCCCGGGCTCCGGGCTTGCTGCTTCAAAGGCTCTGCAGTCTGTGTGCTTGTGCTTGTTGTGTTTGTTGTGTAACAGGGCTCAGCCTGGGCCTGGCGGGTTTGAGCTTCCACGTGCAGCCCTAATCCTGGGGCCCTGCTGCTGCCCTGATCCTGCCTGGAACACTGCTCCTCTCGGGATCTGCTGCTGCCAGAGGCGCCAGGGGCAGCTCAAACTCTTGGCTTTGTGTCCATCAGCTTTTCACAGAGGTGGGGGTGGTTTTTAGGGTTTTTTTTGGCTGCAGCTCCATCAAACCAACCCCTGCTACAGCTCTGAGCAGTGTAGGGCAGGCTGGCTGCATCCCATATTCCCAACCCTGCATCCAGGGATTGCTCCCAGATGTATCCCTGTGTGCAGGGAGGGAGGTTTTTGCTTGGCTCCCTGCCCTGCAGGGCTGTGGGGATGTCCTGGCACGTCAGGAGCCTGGGGCAGGGCAGAAATGTTGCTCTGCTGGCTCGGTGGCTCTCCCAGCCTCCCACCTTGGCAGGGGGAGCTGAGGATCAGAGGATCCCGAGGTGGAGCAGGGAGGAGCAGGAGGGGTGGCTGGTGGGTCCTGGGGAGCTGGGACAATTGTCCCCAGGGGCACAACCTGGGGGCACCTGGGGCACCACTGGTGCTCCCAAATCGTGCTCTGAGGGTGCAGAGGGGCTGCCAAGGCTGGGACCCCTCAGGGTCGTGTTGTGGTTCCCAAATTCCCTGTGTGTGTCCCTGGAAGGGGCAGGAGGGGCCTGGCTGCTGCCGGGGGGGAGCTGCTGCCTCCTCCATCCCTCCCCTCCTTCCTGCCTGTGCGAGGAAGGGGGATTGCCCTGCTCCCCCTGCTCTGCTGCTGTCCAGAGAGGAACCCACGAGGTCCCCAGGGTGGGGACGGTGCTGGCAGTGCCCTGGCACTGCTGCAGCTGTGGGGGTGGCACAGGACCTGGCTTTGGCTCCACTGCTGCCAGGCCAGGCTTTCCTGCAGCTCCTGCTGCCATTCCCCGCTCCCTGCCCTGGGCCAGGATGCACCCAGGGGAAGAGGTGGCACCCAGGGTGTGTGGCACCAAGGGGATGGCACCCAGGGGAAGGGGTGGCACTAAGGGGATGGCATCGAGGGTGGATGGCCCAGAGGTGGATGCCACCCAGGGTAGATGACACTGAGGGGATGGCACCCAGGATGGGTGACACCGAGGGGATGGCACAGAGGTGGATGGCACTGAAGTGCGTGGCACCTGGGGTGGGTGGCACCAAGGGGATGGCACAGAGGTGGGTGGCACAGAGGGGGTGGCACCTAGGGTGGGTGACACCAAGGGGGATGGCACAGAGGTGGATGGCACCCAGGGTGGGTGGCACAGAGGTGGATGGCACCTAGGGTGGGTGGCACCAAGGGGATGGCACCCAGGTGGGTGTCACAGCGGTGGGTGGCACCGTGGTGGATGGCACTGAGGTGGATGGCACCCAGGGTGGGTGACACCCGAGGGGATGGCACCCAGAGTGGGTGTCACAGCGGTGGGTGGCACCAAGGGGATGGCACCCAGGTGGGTGTCACAGGGGTGGGTGGCACCGTGGTGGATGGCACCACGGCCAGGATCCCATTTCCGTCCCCATTCTGCAGCAGCGGCCCGGGATGCCCCCCGGGGGCAGGATGCCCATGGCAGGGCTGCAGGTGGGACCCCCGGGGGCGCCCCCGTACGGAGCAGCGACCCCGCTGAGGCCCGGCCTGCCCCAGGCCATGATGGATCCCTTCAGGAAGCGACTGCTGACCCCCCCGGCTTGTGAAATCACAGGGTGGGTGGGGTGGAGGGACCTCAGAGCCCACCCAGTCCCACCCCAGGGCTCCTTCCACTCTCTCAGGGTGCTCCAAGCTCCTGGAACATTCCCAAGACCACCACAGTAATCCATGGGAGCTGCATCCCTGCTTCTCAATACAGCCACGTTGTGTTTCACCTCCTGTTTTCCACCTGAACTGAGTCAGGAGCTGCTAATAATTAATATAATAAAATAATAAATAATAATAATCATCATCATCTATGCCAGGAGCATGTACAGCTCACACTTCCACAGTAATCCATGGGAGCTGCATCCCTGCTTCTCAATACAATCACGTTGTGTTTCACCTCCTGTTTTCCATCTGAACTGAGCCAGGAGCTGCTAATAATTAATATAATAATAATAATAATAATAATAATAATATTTAATATTAATGTAGATATCAATGAGATGTCACTGCAGACACAGAGCTGTAAAAAGATGGATGTCATTCTATTCAGGACAGTGATCCCAGGGCTGGGTTCAGTCAGTGTTTGACTCTCTTTGAGACCCCAAAGCCTCTCCAGGTCCCCATTCAAGTGTGTCACAAGTGTCACATCATGCAGGGTGCCACAGCTCCTGTCCTGCTGCAGAGGGGGCACCAGCAGCGTTTTCCTCCAGCCTGGCACCTGCCAGAGCTTGGAAATGGGATGTTTTGGGATGGAGGCAGAGATTCCTCAGTTTGCAGCTTCCTCTCACTCTGATCTCCGCACCAGGAACCAAAGAGCCTCATGGGGTCCCCAGCAGCAGCTCCTGGGGTCTTCTTCATCCTTCTAGGGGTGCCTGGTGGCTCTGGCAGGCACAGAACAGGCTGGAAGTGTGGGATGGAGCTAGCTGATTTTAGGAAGTGTGGAATGGGGTGGCAGGTTTTAGGGGTGCTCCCTGGAGCTGCAGTCAGGGCAGGACTCTTTGTTTGGGCTCTGCCAGCAGCTCCTCACTGGTTCCCAGCCCTGCTGATCCCTCTGTGGGGGCTGGTTGGTTCCTGGAATCTCCAGGCAGGATCCCTTGGTGCTCATGGATGCTCAGCTCCCATTCCCTACCCTGACAGCTCCATTGGCTTCCTGATCCCTCCTGGGCCATCCCAGCACTGCACAGCCAGAGTGAGCTGGGGCTGGGGACAGGAGCAGCCTGGCACCCACAGGGACATCAGGGCTGGGATCAGGGACCAGCCAGGCTCACAGCTGGGCATTCCCTGCTCCCAGCTGCTGGGCCAAGGGATTCGGAGCTTCCAGCTGCCCTGGAGTGTCCAGACCCTGCAGGAGGAGGGTCACCTAACCTTCCTACACGAAACAGGCTCAAACAACCCAATGGGCATCCCCTCAGACTGCGACAAAATCCCCTTCCACCCCTACTATACCATCAAAGACATTCTAGGCTTCATACTAATACTCTCCCTGCTTGTCTCACTAGCCCTATTTTCCCCTAACCTCCTAGGTGACCCAGAAAACTTTACACCAGCCAACCCACTAACCACCCCTCCTCACATCAAGCCCGAATGATACTTCCTGTTCGCCTGTGCCATCCTTCGATCCATCCCAAATAAACTAGGAGGAGTACTAGCCTTAGCCGCCTCAATCCTAGTCCTATTCCTCATACCACTACTTCACACATCCAAACTACGATTTGGATGGGGCAGGAATTGCTCCAAAGCAGGGCTCTGACTCCTCCTGGAGAGTTCTCCTGGAGCCCTCCTGTGTGATCCTGCTGCTCCAGGTGCAGCTGGAGGAATGGGAATTCCCTGTGCTGCCCCATGTGCCAGGCAGGAACACAGGGGAGCAGAGCAGTCCCTGCTGTGCCCAGGCTGAGCAGGAGCTGCTGGGGTGGGCTCAGGTGATGGGAATCTGCAGTGGGCAGGGTTGGACCCAGCCAAGCTGGATTTTCCCAGGATTTCAGCCCCACCACAGCAGGGTTTGGTTTGAGCTGGGTTTAAGGGAGTTCCTGGCAGAGGCTTTGGTTTGGAGCACTGGGAGAATGGGATGGCTGCTTTGAGAAGGGAAATTTGGGAATTCTGTCCTGCAGCCCTGCCTTTGCCTTGTTATCACCTGGATTCCCTTGCCCAGGGTCAAGCTGCAGCATCCAACACCTTCCCCCAGGAATATCCTGAGTGGGAATGGACCCCCAAGGCTCATCCAGTCCCATCCCCAGCCCTGCCCAGACCCCCCAACACTCCCACCCTGGGCACCCCTGGCAGCGCTGTCCAAACCCTCCTGGAGCTCTGGGACCATTCCCTGGGGAGCCTGGGCAGTGCCCAGCACCCTCTGGGGGTGGTGAAGAACCCTTCCCAGTGTCCATCCCCCCAGAGGGCAGCAGCAGGCTGTCCTGTGGGAGCTCTCATTTCTCCTGTTTCCCAGGGTGAAGAGGAGGAAGATGGCTGACAAGGTGCTGCCACAGAGGGTGAGTGTCACCTCAGCCCAGGGGACAGAGCTGAGCTGCTGCAGGGGATGGGGGGTCCCCAAAAATGGAGGATCTCCCTGAGTTCCCCCCTGCCCCCTGGGAGTTTCTGTTCAATCCCAAACCACCCTGGAGTGTTTCTGTCTGTGGGGTTGGAG
>NW_005054524.1:867718-873208 GCF_000277835.1 Geospiza fortis
TGCTGGGGCTGGGGGCGGGTCCAGCCCAGCAGGCTGGGATTGACCATTGCTGTGTCCAGATCAGGGAGCTGGTCCCAGAATCCCAGGCCTACATGGACCTGCTGGCCTTCGAGCGCAAGCTGGACCAAACCATTGCCCGCAAGAGGATGGAGATCCAGGAGGCCATCAAGAAACCCCTGACGGTGAGCTGGGGCCTGGCAGGGGCTGGAAATCATGGAATCCTGGGAAAATCAAGGTTGGAAAAATCCCCTGAGGTCATCCAAGCCGTGTCCCCACATGGAGTATCCACGGGTTTCTGGGCACTTCAGGGATGGGGGATTCCACCTCTGCCCAGGGCAGCCCATCCCAACGTTTTCCAACCCTTTCCATGGATAAATGTTCCCTAATACCCAATCTAAACCTCCCCTGAGGCCGTTTCCTCTGATGCTGAGCTGCAGGTGGGTGCTGCAGCCCCTCTCACTCCATCCTGCCTCTCTCTGTTCCCGTTCCACAGCAAAAGCGGAAGCTCAGGATTTACATCTCCAACACCTTCACCCCTGCCAAGGAGGAGGGAGAGGGGGGAGAACGTGTGGCCTCCTGGGAGCTCCGTGTGGAGGGGAAGCTGCTGGAGGATGTGAGGAGCCAGCAGGGATAGAGGGAGGGAGGGAGGAGCTCTGGTGCATCGGGAGCATCCAGGGGAGGGAGGGAGGAGCTGGTGAGGATCCAGGAGGGATGGAGTGATGGTGGTGGGAGGAGCTCTGGTCCGTGGGGATCATCCAGGAGGGATCAGGTGGTGGTGGTGGGAGCGCTAGCACTGGTCCATCAGGAGCATCCAGAGGGAGGGAGGAGCTGGTCAGGATCCAGGAGGGATGAGGAGGTGGTGGTGGGAAGAGCTGGTCCATAGGATCATCCAAGAGAGAAGGAGTGATGGTGGGAGGAGGAGCACTGGTCCATCAGGAGCATCCAGAGGGAGGGATCCTGGTCTTTCAGGATCCAGGAGGGATGGAGTGCTGGTGGTGGGAGGAGCTCTGGTCCATCGGGAGCATCCAGAGGGAGGGATCCTGGTCAGGATCCAGGAGGGATGGAGTGGTGATGGTGGGAGGAGCTGGGATAGGGAGAAGGTGCTGGTGGGAAGAACTCTGGTCCGTGGGGATCATCCAGGAGGGAGGGAGGGAGGAGCTGGTCAGGATCCAGGAGGGATGGAGTGGTGGTGGTGTGGGGAGCTGGGATAGGGAGAAGGTGCTGGTGGGAGGAACTGTGGTCCATCAGGACTCAGGAGGGATAAATGATGGTGGGAGGAGAAGCACTGGTCCATAACAATCCAAGCTGGATGAGGAGGTGCTGGGAGGAGCTGGTCCATCAGGAGCATCCAGGAGGGGTGAGGAGGTGCTGGGCAGCACCTGCCCTGCTCTGGGGCCTGGATTTGGGATCAGGAATTTCTGCTACCCTCTCTGCAGCCCAGCAAGCAGAAGAGGAAGTTCTCCTCCTTCTTCAAGAGCCTTGTGATCGAGCTGGACAAGGAGCTCTATGGGCCGGACAATCACCTGGTGGAGGTGAGGTCCATAAGGATCCAGGAGGGAAGGAGTGATGGTGGGAGGGGATCCCGGTGGGAAGTGGGGCCCTGTGCTCCCCCTCTGGGTGCTCAGCTCCCAGGCCAGGGCCTGTCCTGCTGGGAGAGGGGCCTGAGCAGGTTTTTGGGGCTGGGGGCAGTGCCAGGCCTCCATGGGACCCGGCAACGCTGCATTCCCAGCTCAGCTTTAGGGATGCCCTTTGCCCCTGGCAGAGCTCAGCTCTGCCCCCTCCCAGCCCAGGTCTGAGCTGGAGCTGAGGTGTGGGGACAGGGACGTGGCCCCAGAGGCAGCTGTCCCCCAGGCTGGCACAGCTGGGTCCCCACGGGGTGCTGATCCCACAGGGGCTCCCCCCAGGGCCCTGTGGGAAGAAGGCTGTGCCCTCCTGCCTGTCCCCGAGCTGGGGAGGTTTCAGCCATGCCTGGGAGAGGGATCAGAGCTTTGTTGGGTGCTCCTGCCTGGAGCCCTCCCTGCACCCAGCTCCTGCTTTTGCCCTGGGAGACTCTGTGGAGAGCCTGAACCCCCTTCCAGGATTGATCCAGAAGCTTTGGGGGCCCTGCACCCCAAGCACTCAGGGCTGGAACTGCCCCAGTCCATCCCAGTGCTGGGGCACAGCCTGGGCTGGGATGGACTGGGAGAGCTCTGAGCTGCCACCAGTGGGACCAGGAGGTGCCCGGGGTGCCCCAGGCTGTGTGGCTGTGCCAGCCCCTGCCCAGAGCCCCAGCCCAGCTGGCAGGGTTGGTTCCATGGCCCTGCCTGAGCAGTGTCCCCGTTGTCCCTGGCAGTGGCACCGGATGCCCACGACCCAGGAGACCGACGGCTTCCAGGTGAAGCGTCCCGGGGATGTCAATGTGAAGTGCACCCTGCTGCTCATGTTGGACCACCAGGTACGGCCTGGGGGGCACCCAGGGGTGGGGATGGGCTGGGACAGGGCCTTGGATGAGGGTTTGGGATGCAGGGATTGAAAGGAGCACAGGGAGCTCCGGGCATGGACCCACAGTGACACAGGGGCTGTGGGGGACACTCCTGAGTGCCTCTTCTGTGGGCAGCAGCAGGAACTTCTCCATGGAAAGGGAGATAAAAACTGGGACAGGGCTTTCGATGAGGATTTGGGATACAAGGATTGAAAGGAGCACAGGGAGCTGCAGGAATAAACCTGCAGTGACACAGGGGCTGTGGGGGACTCCTGAGGGTCCCCCTTCTTCTTTGGGCAGCACCAGGAATTTCTTCATGGAATGTGAGTTAAAAACTGGGACAGGGCCTTGGATGGGGGTTTGGGGCATGCAGGGATCAAAAGGAGCACAGGGAGCTCCCAGCATGCAGCTGCAGTGACAGAGGAGCTGTGGGGGACTCCCAAGGGCCCCCCCTCTTCTTTGGGCAGCAGCAGGAGGAATTTCTCCATGGGAAGATAGTTAAAAACTGGGACAGGGCCTTGGATGAGGGTTTGGGGTGCAGGGGTTGAAAGGAGCACGGGGAGCTCCGGGCATGGACCCACAGTGACACAGGGGCTGTAGGGGAGTCCAGAGTGCTTCTTTGGGCAGCAGGAGGAATTTCTCCATGGAAAGGGAGTTAGAAAGTGGGACAAGCTGCCCAAAGAGTGACCCATCCCTTGAGCTGTCCCAGGAACACTCAGTGCTCCGGGCTGGGGACAGGGCCTGGGTCAGGCTGGGCTCTGCTCTGGGGGGCTTTTCCATCCTGGCTGGTTCCGTGGCTGACCCCGGCTGTCCCCACAGCCCCCCCAGTACAAGCTGGACCCACGGCTGGCCCGGCTGCTGGGGGTGCACACCCAGACCAGGGCCAGCATCATGCAGGCCCTGTGGCTCTACATCAAACACAACAAACTGCAGGACAGCCACGAGAAGGAGTTCATCAACTGCAACCGCTACTTCCGCCAGGTACCTGCACATTCCCCCTCATCCAGCTGGGAAAAGCCTCTCACAGCTCCCACAGCCCCTCCAGCTCTGGTTGTGCCCCTTCCCTGGGCCATGGCTTGCACCAGCAGCTTGGGGATGCCCCAGCTGGCTGCCCAGGTGAGGGGAGCCCCTGGCATGGGTGTCCAAGGCTCTGCTTTGCCCCCCAGATCTTCAACTGCGTCCGCATGCGCTTCTCTGAGATCCCCATGAAGCTGGCAGGGCTCCTGCAGCACCCAGACCCCATCATCATCAACCACACCATCAGGTGGGGGCACGGCCCTGGGCTGGGCACTGGGTGGGCAGTGGAGGGAGCTGAAGGGGCTGCAGGGGATGGGGATTGTCTGCAGGACTGGGGGTGCCCCATGGGGTGGAGAGTGGGTTGGGGGGCTCCACAGGCCACCAGGTGTCCCCAGGGCTGGGGGGCTCTGTGAGCCAAGCAGTGTCCCCAGGGCTGGGGGTCTTCATGGGGGCACAGGAGGCTTTGAGGTCTCCAGACTGAAGGACCAGCACAAGGCACCTGGGAGGTGAAGAACCACCAAATTTGAGGCTTTTTGGGGCACTGGTGTTGCTGTTGGGGGTCCATGCAGCCCCAGCCAAGTGGGGGCTCAGCCCAACCCCATTCCCCCAGTGTGGACCCCAATGACCAGAAGAAGACAGCCTGCTACGACATCGACGTGGAGGTGGACGATCCCCTCAAAGCCCAGATGAGCAATTTCCTGGCCTCCACCACCAACCAGCAGGAAATCGCCTCCCTGGATGCCAAGGTGGGAGGGGACACTGCCAGGGGCCAGCTGTGTCCTGTGGGGGGACACAGCTCCTCTGACCCCTGTCACCTGCCCAGATCCACGAGACCATCGAGTCCATCAACCAGCTGAAGACACAGAGGGATTTCATGCTGAGCTTCAGCAACAACCCCCAGGATTTCATCCAGGAGTGGATCAAATCCCAGAGGAGGGACCTCAAGGTAAAGGGGAACAATTCTGGGGAGGTTTAGGTTGGATGTTGGGAGAAATTTCTTCTGGAAGGGGTTGTCCAGCACTGGCAAAGTGTTTCCATTTCTGGGGAGGTTTAGGTTGGATATTGGGAGAAATTTCTTCCTGGAAGGGGTTGTCCAGTGCTGGCACAGAGGGCAGTGGTGGAGTCCCCATCCTCGGGGGGGGTCAGAACCATGGACGTGGCCCTTGGGGATATGGGGCACTGGTGAACGGGGTGGTGGTGTTGGGCTAAGGGTGGAAGGTCTTTTCCAACCCTAAAAATTCCATGATTCTGAAGCCTTGGGACTGGGCAGAATGGGGGGCTGGGAGGGATCTGGGTTCCTGAAGGAGCTCAGGGAGGGGTCTGGGTGCATCGTGGGGCTCAGGGAAAGGTTTGGGTCCATCCTGGAGCTCAGGGAGGGGGTCTGGGTGCATCCTGGAGCTCAGGGAGGGGTCTGCGTCCCTCATGGAGCTCAGGGAGGGGTCTGGGTGCATCGTGGGGCTCAGGGAAAGGTTTGGGTCCATCCTGGAGCTCAGGGAGGGGGTCTGGGTGCATCCTGGAGCTCAGGGAGGGGTCTGGGTCCTGCCAGAGCTCAGGGAAAGGTTTGAGTCCATCCTGGAGCTCAGGGAAGGGTTTGGATTCATCCTGGAGCTCGGGGAGGGGTCTGGGTCCCTCGTGGATCCCTCTGGGTCCCTCACTCCCGCTGCCCCGTCCCGTTCGGGTCAGATCATCACGGATGTGATCGGGAACCCCGAGGAGGAGCGGCGGGCCGAGTTCTACCAGCAGCCCTGGGCGCAGGAGGCCGTGGGCAGACACATCTTCGCCAAGGTGAGCTCGGGGGTGGGACGGGGTTGGGATGGCAGTGACAGAGCCCCGGGACCCCGGGCAGGGTCCCCTGTCCCTCCCTGACCGCCGCGGTGTCCCCAGGTCCAGCAGCGCCGGCAGGAACTGGAACAAGTGCTCGGGATCCGCCTGACCTAAGGCTGCCCGAGCCGCACGGTACCGACTGGAAGCCACAGCACTTGCACAAACCCACCCCCTGTGCCCGGAGGGAC
>NW_005054524.1:873254-874950 GCF_000277835.1 Geospiza fortis
CCCCAGCCGAGCCCCGCCGGCCCTGCCCCTCTTCTACCAAAGTTCGTCATTCCAAACGCCAGCTCCCCCCCCGACGTTTTGCACTATTTTTGTGAACAGGTTTTATATAAAAAGAAAAAAAAAAAAACATGAAAAAAGAAAAAATGGCAGCCTTTTGTACAGTGGGTTTGTATTTGATTAATTAATTAATATATTGATTGAGTTCCTCTTCCTGCACTGGGCTCTGCAGGGGCTCAGGGAGGCTCCCAGGGCTGCTCTGGGGATATGGAACCGAGGGCTGGGGCTCATTTTGTGACAATCAGTTTATTCCTTCCCCCCCTCCCGCTGTTTTACATAATTCCATAATTAACCACTTGACTTGACGAGGTTTGGGGGCAGAGGGGCTGGCTCTGCCCCAGGAGCCTGTGGGGGCACAGGGGCACCAAGAACTGGAGATACTGGGGAGGAGGCAGGGACCAGGGGGCAGTGCCACCACTGCCGCCCCACTGAAGTGCCTTTGCCCCCCTGCAGGCTCCGGGTGGGGGGGCGTTTACAGATTCCCAGGGTTGGGCTCAGGGGTTCCTGCTCTGCCTCTTGTGTAACCAGTTTTTGTCTATTTTGGATCTTTTCTAATAAAAGCAGTTAGCAGCAGCTGTGTGGGGTGTGTGCTGTGTCCTGCAGCTCTGGGGGTGTGCAGTGTCCTGCAGCCCCCAGCCCATCCCCAAATCAGTCCCCAGCTCAGCACCCAGGCCTGGCCACAGCAGCTCTTTATTGACAGCACAGAGGGAGCAGCTCCAGCCTCACCGTTACTTCCACAGCTTCTTGATAGACATGTTCTTCTCACTGTCCTTCTGCATCACCTGGGGGGAGGGAACAGGGGTGGGTTGAACATTCAGTGCCCAAATTGGGTGTTAATTACCCCAAAACCACCCCAAGACCACGGTTCAGCCCTGCACAGGGAGAGCTCAGCAGCCTCTCCCGTGTCACTCACACGGTGACAACCCCCCTGTCTGTGCTCCTGGCAAATGCCACCCAGGACACTTTGTGCCCCCAGTGTCACCTCTCCCCTGGCACCCACCTTGGCCACGGCCATCTCGAAGTCCTCCTGTGTGACGTGAACTCTCCTCTCCCTCAGTGCGTACATCCCTGCCTCTGTGCACACACCCTGAGGGGACAGGAGGGAGCGTCACCCACTGTCCCCCGTGGCAGCCCCGTGTCCCCAGAGTCCCCAGCTCACCTTCACCTCAGCCCCCGAGGCCCCCGGCATCAGCTCCGCGATTTTGCGCAGGTTGATGCCCCGGGTCAGGTTCATCTTCCGGGAGTGGATCTTGAGGATGTCCAGGCGGGCCTGGAGCAGGGCACAGGGAGGGTTGGAGCCTGGGAATGGCTCCCAGGGACAGGGTGGGGACAGCAGGGACACCAGAGGGTGGCTCTGGTACCTCCTCGTTGGGAGGGGGGAATTCGATTTTCCTGTCGATGCGGCCGGGGCGCAGCAGGGCCGAGTCCAGGATGTCGATCCTGTTGGTGGCCATGATCACCTGCACAGGGGGGACAGCTGTCACCACCCGGGCACCACAGGGCTGGCAGCAGCCCAGGCAGGGCCAGCTCCCCTACCTTGATGTTCTTGGTGGCCTCGAAGCCGTCGAGCTGGTTGAGGAGCTCGAGCATGGTGCGCTGCACCTCGTTGTCGCCGCCCGAGCCGCCCTCCAGGCGGGAG
>NW_005054524.1:875683-876263 GCF_000277835.1 Geospiza fortis
GTGCCTTAGAGGCTCCCAGAGGGACACAGACACGGTACCTGCCCTGAGAGGATCCCCAGAGGGACACAGACACGGTACCTTCCCCGATGAACTTCTGCACCAGCTCGGAGCCAGAGACGCGGATGAAGGTGCAGTCGGTGTGATGGGCCACGGCCCGCGCCAGCAGCGTCTTCCCAGTGCCGGGGGGGCCATAGAGCAGCACCCCCTGCAACAGCCACAGGGCCCCTCAGAGCCTGCCTGGGGCACAGCCCAGCCCAGGCCCCCCCAGAGCAGCACTTGCCTTGGGCTGGGCGATGCCCAGTGCCTCGAAGAGCTCTGGGTGCTTCACGGGCAGCTCGATGACCTCCTTGATCTCCTTGATCTGCTTGTCCAGGCCCCCAATCATCTCGTAGGTGGAGTCTGGGACCTTCTCCACCATCATCAGGGACACCAGCGGGTCCACCTTGTTGGGCAGGATCTTGTGCAGGGTGTAGCTGTCGTTGCGCAGCGCCACGCGGCAGTTGGGGGTCACCTGTGGGGACAGGACACAGGGGAGTGTCCCTGCCGGCCCTGGGCTGACCCTGCCGGCCTTGGGGTGTCC
>NW_005054524.1:876298-877523 GCF_000277835.1 Geospiza fortis
GTGTCCCTGCCAGCCCCGGGGTGTCCCTGCTGGCCCTGGGGTGTCCCTGCCAGCCCTGGAGTGTCCCTGCCGGCCCTGGGCTGACCCTGCTGGCCCCGGGGCACTCACATCATTGATGTCGATGTTCTTGTCCACATCCACCACGAACTTCCCCTCTGGGTGCACCTGTAAAGGAGCAAAGACCCCCAGGAGTTTTTTCCCTGAGAATTCCCTGCTGAGGGACATCCCCATGGCCTGGGAGGAGCAGCAGCCAGAGGCTCCAACCCCAAGCCCAGCAGAGCCATCCCAACGAGCTCCTCTGCACAAGGAGCTCCCACCCCACGTCCCCGAGCTGTCCCATCCCCGTGGGGACACGGGGCTGTCCCCCAGCCCAGCCCTGGCACCTCGTACCTTGACCAGCACCTTCTTCTTGTCCATGGCTCTCACCACCTCTCCCACGTAGGATCCCTGCTCCTGCAGCAGCTGCAGCTCCTCCCGCAGCAGCCGCACTGCAGAGGGACAGCTCAGCACCAGAACCCCTCAGGCCCTGCCCAGAGCCCCCAAAGCCCAGCCCAGAGCCCCCAGGCCCAGCCCAGGGCAGCAGGAGGAGCTGCAGGCCCTACCCTTGGCGTTGAGCTCGTTCCTCTGCGCCTGCAGCCGCCGCAGGTTCTGGCTCTTCTCATTCACAATGAGCTGCAGGGAAAAGCTCTGCTGAGCAACCTCGGGCTCAGGCACACCCAGCACAGGGAATTGTGGAGTGGTTTGTGTTGGAGAAGACCTCAAAGCTCATCTCATCCCACCCCTGCCATGGCAGGGACACCTTCCTCTATCCCAGGCTGCTCCAAGCCCCGTCCAACCTGGCCTTGGACACTGCCAGGGATCCAGGGGCAGCCCCAGCTGCTCTGGGCACCCTGTGCCAGGGCCTGCCCACCCTGCCAGGGAACAATTCCCAATTCCCAATATCCCATCCAGCCCTGCCCTCTGGCAGCTGGGACAGGGACCTGGACCGGGTCCTGCCTGCCCACAGCCCTGGCACACGGGCAGGGACACGGGCACACCATCCCGGTCAGAAGCACAGTGACACGGTCCCGGTGTCCCCCGCAGCTGTGCTCACCTGCAGCTCCTCGATCTTGGACAGGTAATACTGCCGGAGCCCCGAGCCGCCCTTCCCGTCGTCCATCTCCATCTGGGACAGCAGAGCTCGGCGCCACCGGCCTCGGGGCAGCCCCGCCGGGCCCCGATTCCC
>NW_005054524.1:878810-881903 GCF_000277835.1 Geospiza fortis
GCTCCTCGGGGCCCCCGGGCCCCCCCTGAGCCCCGTGTCCCCCCCAGGCCCGAGCCCTCGGCTGACAGCACATCCCAGCCCCCCCCAGGGGCCGTCCCAGCACCGCCATGGGCAAGAAAAGCAAACTGGGCAAGAGCCGGCGGGACAAGTTCTACCACCTGGCCAAGGAGACGGGTGAGGGCCGTGCCCGGCGCTGGGGACGGGGGGGCTGCAGCCCCGGGCACCCCCAGAGCCACCCTCCTGCTGCCCCCAGGCTTCCGCTCCCGCTCCTCCTTCAAGCTGCTGCAGCTCAATCGGAAATTCCAGTTCCTGCAGAAGGCCCGGGCCCTGCTGGACCTGTGTGCGGCCCCCGGCGGCTGGTGAGTGGGACAGGCCCCTGAGCTATTGAAAACATGGTACTCATAGCCAAATGTGGTGGACAAAAACTCAACAGTTTAGAGTTAGAAAGTGTGTGTTTATTGTGGGATAGCTCCCAAATACACACTGTGGTTTACACGTGATTACAGAGTCCTTTTATCTGTACAAATATTGGATACCCAAAATACAAATGCATATTCATAAGTTTGGTACATCTCATTTCCAGTATGGATATTGATTTAGTACTGATATCCAAAGACTCTCTAACAGTTTAGAGTTAGAAAGTGCATGTTTATTGTGGGATAACTCTCAAATGCACACTGCAATTTACAGGTGGTTACAGTCTTTTTATCTATACAAGTATTAAATACCCCAAATACAAATGCATGTTCATAACTTTGGTACATCCCATTCCCAATATGGATATTGATATATGGATTTTGATATCCATAGATATCAATTCAATACAAGTATTGAATACCCCAAATACAAATGCATGTTCATAACTTTGGTACATCCCATTCCCAATATGGATATTGATCTGGTACCGATATCCAGCTGTGACAGACAAAAACTCTAACAGTTTAGAGTTAGAAAGTGAATGTTTGTTGTGGGATAACTCCCAAATACACACTGCAACTTACAGGTGATTACAGAGTCCTTTAATCTGTACAAGTATTAATTTACAGGTGATTACAGACTCCTTTTATCTGTACAGGTACTGAATACCCAAAATACAAAAGCACGTCCATAACTTTGGTACATCCCATTCCCAGCAGGGATATTGATCTGGTACCAATATCCAGAGTTAGAAAGTGTTTGTTTATTGAGGGATAGCTCCCAAATACACACTGTGATTTACAGGTGATTACAGAGCTCTTTTATCTGCACAAGTATTGAATACCCAAAATACAAATGCATATTCATAACTTTGGTACATCCCATTCCCAGCAGGGATATTGATCTGGTACCAATATCCAGAGTTAGAAAGTGTTTGTTTATTGAGGGATAGCTCCCAAATACACACTGTGATTTACAGGTGATTACAGAGTCCTTTTATCTCCCTACAATTGTCTGATGTTCCTAAAAGCTATTGATCAGTTTCTATATTCTTCATTATAAACCCAGCTAACCAAACATTTTATTGACAAGCAATCAATTCTTAGTTAACTACTAACTTTTAACTTCATCAAGGCCTGTCTGCTTATTTTAATTAATTCCAATAAAGCTTATCTCTAACTAAAATCTTAGCTCCTCTAAAATCCCTAAATTCTTTAAAGTTTATTTCTGTCAATTTAAAGTTTATCACCACCAGCTGGCCCGGTCGTGTCCCTGTGCTCCCTGTGCAGCTCTGCTGGGCTCCTGGGAGCTCAGTGCCAGCCTGGGAGCTCTGCTGGGAGCTCAGTGCCAGCCTGAGAGCTCTGCTGGGAGCTCAGTGCCAGCCTGGGAGCTCTGCTGGGAGCTCAGTGCCAGCCTGAGAGCTCTGCTGGGAGCTCAGTGCCAGCCTGGGAGCTCTGCTGGGAGCTCAGTGCCAGCCTGAGAGCTCCAGCTGGCCCGGTCGTAGCTCAGCGCCAGCCTGGGAGCTCTGCTGGGCTCCTGGGAGCTCAGTGCCAGCCTGAGAGCTCTGCTGGGCTCCTGGGAGCTCAGTGCCAGCCTGAGAGCTCTGCTGGGCTCCTGGGAGCACAGTGCCAGCCTGAGAGCTCTGCTGGGGCCCTGCTGTAGCTCTGCTTCTCTCTGTTCTTGCCAGGCTCCAGGTGGCCTCCAAGTTCATGCCGGTGTCCAGCCTGATCATCGGTGAGTTTGGCAGGAGCTGGGGACAGTCCCTGGCTGTGACAGACAGAGGGGATCCTGGCAGGAGGGGGCTGGGTGGGGAAGCAATTTGGGATGGGCTGGTGCCCCTTTTGAGGGGCTTTGATGTGTTTCCTCAACCAGGGGTGGATTTGGTGCCCATCAAGCCCATTCCCAACGTGGTGACCCTGCAGGAGGACATCACCACTGAGAAGTGCCGCCAGGTACTGCCCAGGGTCACCTGGGGCCCTGCAGGTCCCTGTGGTGGCAGAGGGGTCACAGGGGGTGGGCTGGGGTCCTCCTGAGGGACAAATGGGTGTTCCTGTCCCACAGGCCCTGCGCAAGGAGCTGCAGACGTGGAAGGTGGACGTGGTGCTGAATGATGGAGCGCCCAACGTGGGAGCCAGCTGGGTGCACGATGCCTACTCCCAGGGTGGGGACACAGGGACAACTCACTGCTGCTAGAGAGTTCTGGGCTGCTGTGGCTTGGGAGGGACCTTAAAGCCCATCCAGTGCCACCCCTGCCATGGGCAGGGACACCTTCCCTTGTCACGGGGTGCTCTAAGCCCTGTCCAACCTGGCCTTGGGGATGGGGCAGCCACAGCTTCTCTGGGAAACCCATTCCAGCCTGTCTCTGCCCTTCCAGGGAAGGGTCATTCCCTCCCTCGCTCACTCTCTGTTCTCTCCTGCTGCAGCCAACCTGACCCTCATGGCCCTGAAGCTGGCCTGTGAGTTCCTGTGCAAGGGTGGCTGGTTCATCACCAAGGTGTTCCGCTCCCGGGATTACCAGCCCCTCATGTGGATCTTCCAGCAGTTCTTCCAGAAGGTCCAGGCCACCAAGCCCCAGGCCTCCCGCAACGAGTCTGCTGAGATCTTTGTGGTGTGCCAGGGTGAGCAGCCAGGGGAGCCTGGAGGGGCTGGGATGGGGCTGGGAGAACCTGCTGCTGG
>NW_005054524.1:882016-882288 GCF_000277835.1 Geospiza fortis
GAATGGTTTTGATGCCTCCATCCTAGAAGGAATGGCTCTGCTTGCTGGGATTCTTCCCTTCTAGGAGGAATGGTTTTGATGGTTCTGATTCTTCCTGGGACAGTGGAATGGCTCTGAGCTCTCTCTCCCCAGAGAAGTAGCTCTGATCCCTCAATTCTTGATGGCTCTGATCTCTCCATCCCAGTAGGAGTGGCTCTGATCCCTTCATTCTAAGTGGTTCTGATTCCTCCATCTCAGCAGGAGTGGCTCTGATCCCTCCATCCCAGCAGGAA
>NW_005054524.1:882453-883515 GCF_000277835.1 Geospiza fortis
ATGGCTCTGATTCCTCCATTCTGGTTGGTTCTGATCTCTCTATCCCAGAGGAATGGCTCTCATGGCTCTCATCCCTCCATCCCAGGTTATCAAGCTCCAGACAAAATTGACAGCAAGTTTTTTGACCCCAAATATGCCTTCAAGGATGTGGAGGTTGTCACCAAGTCTGTCAGTGAGCTGGTCAGCAAAAAGAAGCCCAAGGTATGAGCAAGGCCAGACACAGATGGGACTGGGCTTAAAAAGGCTGTGAGAATTAAAATTGTCCAGGAGAGTGCAAGATTTTGGGATGGGAAGTGTTGGAAAAGCCAGTTTGGGGGAGGTTTGGAGGCCTAAAGTCACTGAAGTGGGGATTGTGAGGCTGGGGCTGGGTTCAGTTAAACCCAGTGGGTTGAGAATGGGGTTTGTGTCTCTCTGAGCTGGTTTTAGGACAGTAAATCTGTGTTGGGTGCTCTCAGCTGAGCGTGGAGCTGGAACAAACCTGCCATTGTCAGCTCTTGTGTCCGGGCTGGGGCTGGTGACTTGTTCTAGCTCAGGCTGAGGCTGGAAACGATTTCTAAAGTCCTCGAGAACAACCTGCAGGCACATTTAGGTGGCCACTGCACAAGACACGAGTTAGATGACCCCATCCACTATTCAGGGCTGGTGGTGTCTGTCTGTCTGTCCCCTGCCCTGGCTGCCGCAGCCCCTTTTCCCCCCAGGCCGAAGGCTATGCCGAGGGTGACACCACCCTGTACCACCGCTTCACCCTCATGGACTTCCTCAAGGCTGCCAACCCCGTGGACTTCCTCTCCAAGGCCAACGAGGTGAGTGCCTGCAAGGACTCCCTGTCCCTGTCCTGTGGAGGGGAGGCTGGGATTTCAAGTTCAATCCCTTTTCCTGTGCCAGATCACCCTGGGGGATGGGGAGCTGGAGAATCACAGCTCCACCACGGAGGAGCTGCGCCAGTGCTGCAGGGACATCCGAGTGCTGGGCCGCAAGGAGCTCAGGTGCTGGGGGACACTGGGACAGCCACACCCCCAGCTGGGCCTGCGGGACAGCCACACCCCCCAGCTGGCCCTGCTG
>NW_005054524.1:883569-895504 GCF_000277835.1 Geospiza fortis
GGTTCCTGGCCAAGAAGCTGAAGGAGCAGGCGAAGGAGCTGGATATCAAGTAGGGCCAGGGAACAGGGCTGTCCCCAGGCTGGGATGGCCTGTCCCCAGGCTGGGATGGCCTGTCCCCAGCACAGCTCCTCTGAGCTCCTTCCTTTTGGCAGCCTGAGCTCCGGTGAGGAGGAGGAGGGCAGGGAGGAGGAGAAGAAGGAGAAGATGGAGGCGAAAGCTGCAGCTGCTGAGGAGGAGAAGGAGCAAGAGGAGGTGGAGCTGGCTTTGGCAGAGATGAAGGCCAAGGAGCTGGCAGAGCTGAAGAGGTACAAAGAGGAGGAGGGATGGGGGGTGGCAGTGTCAGCCTGTCCCTCTGCTGGGGCAGTTTGTGGGTTTGGGGTCCTTGGGCTGCTCTGCTCCTCCAGGCAGGTGCTCCAGGCTGTCCGAGCACTGGGCACCCCTCACAGGGTGCTGGCAGTGGGGTGTTTGTGTGTGGTGGGGACGGTGTGGCCTCATTCCTTTGCCTCCTCCAGGAAGAAGAAGAAGATCCTGAAGGAGCAGAGGAAGCAGCGGGAGCGTGTGGAGCTGAAGATGGACCTGCCTGGAGTGTCCATCGCTGACGATGGTGACACCAGCATGTTCTCCCTGAAGAGCATCCACAGGACCCCGGTGGGTGGGGAGCTCCTGGGCACAGCGGGGTGAGGCAGGGCCTGCCTTGTCACTTGTGTCACTTGAGTGACTCTGTGGGCTGTGCTGCAGCTGCTGGATGAGCTGTCCAGGGGGGACATGGCCTCTGCTGATGCCCTGCTGGAGATCAGCCCCGGGGACGATGACATTTACGTGTCGGATCATGAGGAAGAGGATGATGTGTCCCTGGCCAGCGACCTGGACCCCGAGGAGCTGCTGGAGATCGAGGCCCGGCAGCGGAAGCTGCAGCAGGAGCAGCGGGGGAAGAGGTGAGAGGGGAGAGACCTCCCTGGGCAGGGGCTGCCCTGGGAGCTGCTCCAGGAGCCAGCCAGGGCTGGGGACGCTGATCCTGCTGCTCCGGATCACAGGACCAAGTTTAAGCAGAAGGAAGAGGAGGAGGAAGGGCAGGAAGTGGAGAATCCCCTGCTGGTGCCCCTGGAGGAGAAATCAGTGCTGGAGGAGCGGCAGACGAGCCTGTGGTTTGGGAAGGTGAGTCCCACTTGAGGGGCAGGAATGATGGAGCAGCCTCAGCCCCAGCAGCTTCCCTGGACTGTCCTGGGGCTGATCCCCCCCATCCCTGGGGCTGATTCCCCCCCATCCCTGGGGCTGATCCCCCCCCACCCCTGGGGCTGACCCCCATCCCTGGGGCTGATCCCCTGCCCAGGAGGCCTGCTCTGGGGCTGACCCCACTGTTCCCCATGCCAGGACGCCTTCGCTGGCATCGAGGATGATGCAGACGAGGAGCTGGAGCTGGGCCAGGCCCAGATGTTGGCTGAGAAGCAGCGTGAGGCTCAGAGAGGTGAGGAGACACACAGGGACAGTCCCACAGCTCACTGTGGGGCCCTGGGTCCAGCCTCAGTTGGGATGCTGCCCTGAGCAGCAGCATGGAATGGTTTGGGTTGGAGAGGAGCTCAAAGAGCACCAAGCCTGGCCATGGGCAGGAACACCTCCCACTAGACCAGAGGGTGATCCCAGCCTGTGTCACTAATGAGCTGTCATTAGTGCTGTGTTAATGAGCAGGATCTCTAGAGGAGAATCTGCCTTGGCTCTGTCTCACCCAGTGCTTCCCACTCCCAGACAAAACAGCAAAGAAAGGGCAGAAGAAGAAAAAGAAGGAGGCCCAGGAGGAGGCTCCAGCCGAGCCCAGCCCTGCAGCAGCCCCAGCTCCTGATGCCAGTGAGGAAGCTAAAGAGGAGCAGAGCAGTGATGATGATGACAGCAGCAGTGAGGATGAGAGGTGAGGGCTGAGGGGGGTCTGGGTGTCCCTTCAGCTCCACAGTCCTGGAGAGCTGAGGGACCCCAGCCCTGCCCACTGCTCTCCACAGGCCACTGGCACCAGTGGGGAGGAAGCGGGGCCGTGTCGAGCCTTGTGGCTTCGAGGTGGTGCCTATTGAGAAGCCAGGTGAGTGGGGGGCCATGGGGGTCCCTCGGGATGGACAGGAGGCAGGGACAGACCTGGGGTCCCTCGGGATGGACAGGAGATGGGGGCAGGGACAGTCCATGCTCCCCAGGGCTGCTCCCTGACTCTTGGGCTGCAGCCAGGCCAACTTTGCCATGTCCCACAGTGAAAAGAGTCCTGGATGCAGAGGGCCTGGCCCTCGGCTCTGTCATTGTCTCCTCCAAAAAGGCCCGGCGGGACCTCATCGACGACTCCTTCAACAGGTACCAGCTGGGGGCTGCAGGGCTTGCTCCCTGGCAGGGACAGGTGTGGTGGGTCCCCATGTCCTGCTCACAGGTCACCTGGGCCCCTCCAGGTACTCGTACAACGAGGAGGAGGGGGAGCTGCCTGAGTGGTTCACGGAGGAGGAGCGGCAGCACCGGCGCCGGCAGCTGCCCGTGGACAGGCAGATGGTGGAGGCCTATCGGCAGCGCTGGAAGGAGATCAACGCACGGCCCATCAAGAAGGTGGCAGAGGCCAAGGCCCGCAAGAAGAAGAGGGTGAGTGGGGGTGGGCTCCTCTCCCAGGGCCTCAGTCCTCCCTCTGACCCCCCCTGTTCTTCCTCTGATGTTCCTGTCCCGTCTCTGATTCCCCCTCCTTTTCTGACCCCCCCTTGTCCCTCCTCCAATGGCCCCTGTCCCATCTGTGATTGCCCATCCTTTTCTGACCTCCCTTGTCCCATCTCTGATTCCCCCTCCTTTTCTGACCCCCCCTGTCCCTCCTTCAATGCCCCTGTCCCATCTCTGATACCCCATCCTTTTCTGACCCCCCTTGTCCCATCTCTGACACCGTGTCCCATCTTTGATACCCCATCCTTTTCTGACTCCCCTTGTCCCACCTCTGACCCCCCTGGTCCCTGCTCTGACCTCCCCCCACATTCCTCTTCCAATTCCCTGTCTCTCCTGTGACCACCCCCTCTGATCCCCCATCCTTCCTACAACGTACCCTGTCCCTCCTCTGACTCCTCTGTCCCTCCTCTGACTCCTCTGTCCCTCCTCTGACCCTGTGTCCCCCCTGGCTGTCCCCCAGATGCTGAAGAAGCTGGAGCAGATGAAGAAGAAGGCCGAGGCTGTGGTGAGCACCGTGGACATCTCGGAGCGGGAGAAGGTGGCCCAGCTGCGCCGGTGAGTGGCCAAACCAGGATCCAGCTCATCCCTTCGTGGCTGGGGCTGTGTCCCTGCAGCCACTGGGACACCTCTGTGTCCCCAGGCAGGCTGATCTGGGGCTGGCAGAGCCAGAGGAGGGGGGTGGGACCTGATGTCCCAACACCAGGTTTGGTTTTTGTCCCACCCAAACTCACTCTGACCTTTGTCCTTCTGCTGCAGCATCTACAAGAAGGCCGGGCTGGCCAAGGAGAAGCGCCAGGTCACCTACCTGGTGGCCAAGAAGGGCGTGGGACGTCGGGTGCGGCGTCCCCCTGGTGTCAAGGGCCAGTTCAAGGTGGTCGACAGCCGCCTCAAGAAGGACGTGAGGGCTCAGAAGCGCAAAGAGCAGAAGAAGAAGCGCCACAAGTGAGGTGGGAGTGGCTCCATCCCCAGCAAGGGACTCTGCTCGGGGCACAGGGCTGGCTCCTGTGCCCCAGTGCCACCTCAGGAGCCCTGGGGACAGGCTGGGGCTTGGCCACACCTTGCTTAGTCCGTGCCTTGCTGTGACAGTGCCTCGTGCTCTCCCCTGGACACAGAGGGGTCATTTGGCCCCAGTGCTGTGGCCCCAGCCCCTGGTCACAGCTCCAGGTGTCACCAGGCTTGCTCTGCTGGGTACTCCCCTGGGAACATCACAGGAGCATCCACAGCCCCAGCTGTCCCCAGGGAGGGTGTGGCTCTGGGGACACCCCTGGGCCAGGTTTGTCACTGAGGTGGCAGAACAGTGGCAGCTCTGCCTGGAGCAGCTGCTCAGGACAGCAGAGTTTAACCTGTCTGAGGCTGCCCAGGGCTCTGCCATGTGCCTGGGTGAGGTGAGGGACCCGTGCTGCACATGTCCCCTTGTGCCACATCACAGGCAGAGAGGGCACTGCTGGCTGTGTTCTGTAGAGCTGCTCGTGCCTCAAGAGCCCTCCCAGCTTTGTCTGACAGGGGTTGACTCTCCTGACCTTCTCCTGCTCCCCAGGCCACAGCAGCCACCCTGTCCCCAGCCCTTTCTCCCTCAAGGAGAAGAAAGACCAAGAGTAAAGAAGTGCTTGACTGCATTGCTTTATTTAGACCCAGGGCAGGGGCTGGGGTTCACCAGGCCCTGGCTTCTCCCCAAGAGGCACCTGAGTGGTTTGTGCTGGAGTTGCTGTGTCCCCAAGTCCCTGGGGGTGACACTGGCATTGTGTCAGTGCTGGGGAGGGGGCTGGGGTGGCACTGTTGATCCCAGGGGGCGTGAGGGGTGGTGGGGAGCTCCAGGGAAGCTCTGGCACGAGGGAGGAGCTCTGGGTCCCCTTCAGGTGCTGTGGGGAGGGGAGAGGCCAGAGCTGGCACCCCAGAGCCCCTGTGCAGGGTTGGCAGGAGGTGGCCTGGGGGTGTCCCTGTGCAGTTCCCACTGTGGCTGCTCAGCCAAGTCCATGTGTGTCCCTGGGCCTGCAGGAGCCCCTTGGCTGCAGAGGCTGGGGGGGAGCTGGGCCCCATCCAGAGGGGCCCTGCTGGAGGCCAGTGCTGCTGGGAGGGTCTCTGGGCTACCTCCTGCCCCATGGAGGGTCAGGACCATGGCCAGGGTGGGAGCAGAGACCCTCAGCTGTCCCTGTCCCTGGCAGCCACGGGAGCTGGGGCAGGAACAGGGATGGGTGCCAGGCTCCAGGCTGAGTTAGACGTTTTCATTCTCTTCAAAAGGGAATATGGGGGTGCTGTGAGAGGAGAGTCCCCAGAACCACCCCCACCACCACCCTTGCTTGCTCCTGACCCTCTGGCTGAGCCCCCTCCCTTGGAGCTCAGTGTCCCATCCCCTGTGTGACCCCAGAGCCCCAGGGGGGAGCTCCAGGGGGTTGCTGGAGGAAGGCCAGGGCTGATGGGGGCTGAGCCCCCTCAGAGAGGCACAGCATCTCCTGCACCCCCAGCCTGCACACCTGGGCAGGCTGCCAGTGCCAGCCCCTGACCTCTGCCCCAAGCTCTGCCCAGCAAATCCCCAACAATTGGGGCATGACTCCAGGATGGGCTCCTCTGTCCCCACTCCCTGCCCTCCTTCCCCTGGGGCCCTCCAGGTCCCCATCAGGGTCCCAAGGTGGGGGGGGTGACCCCTGGCCTGGCAGGCTCAGCCCCTACCTGAGCTGGGGGGTGCAGTGTAGGCCACATCCACACGGTCACCTGCAATGGGAGGCGTGGTGACCATGGGCCTGGGAGGAGCTGCTCCCTTAAGGAGCCAAAGCTCATCAGTGGGAGCTGGGAGATCAGGCAGACCCCACTGAGCCCCTGGGGCTGCAGGGCTGGCAGCAGGGCCAGGGGACACGGCCCTGCAGGGCTCACCTGTCTCGTAGTAGTCGTACAGGGACACGGTGGCCGGCTGGAGGTTGCTCACCAGGAAGTCCTGCTGGGCTTGGAAGGAAAAGGTCTTCTCCTCCTTGCTCAGCTGTGGAGACAGCCCAAGGGAGAGGTGTAGCCACTCACCATGGGGAAACCCCCCACATCCCAGGGCTCCTGCTCCTGTCACCATCTCACCTCGTCCAGGTAAATGGTCACCTGGTCAGGCTGCACCTCCACCTTCTTCACCAGGTTCTGCCTCTTCAGCTGCAGGGACATGGCTCAGGAGGGGCCACAGCTGCTCCATGGGTGCCCAGCACCCCAAGCAGGTGTCCCTCCACGTCCTATAGCCCCCAGGCAGGGACCTGTGGGATGGGGTATCCCAAAGGGGGGCAGGGGGCTCCTCACCTCCACCGTGGATTTCTTGTCTGGGCTGTAGCCCGATGGCAGCTTGGCCTCGATGACAACCATGTTGGTGGCAGGGCGCTCCCCGCTGTACCTGCAAGGGCAGAGCCCCAGGGTGGGCTTAGGGATTCCCTCCCTCCCTGGCTGCTGCTGTCCTCCCCAGCCCCAGTCCCTACCGTGCCCTGAGGCGGAGCAGGAACCGCGGGTTCTTCGTGCCCGCCAGCGGCTCCGTCTCCACCCGCAGCTCGAAGGCCCCTGTGCTGGGCGGGGGAGGCACGTTGTAGCGCAGGGTCACCTGGGGGACAGCACAGGGTGAGCCCAGCGAGGGCACAGGGCCCAGGACAGGGAGCCCAGGCTGTACCGGTTGCTGCTGTCCAGCACAAAGTCCTGCAGCGTCCCCGTGGGTGATGTCACCGTCACCGTGACGTCCCCGTTGCTGCCGTAGGTCAGGGCGGCGTATTTGGCCAGGGCTTGCAGGGCCACCACGGTGTCCTGTGCACGGGGACAGCGCCAGGGTCACCCCTGAGTGCAGCTCCCAGGAGGGGCCAGTCTGGAGCAGCCCCTGGAGCCCAGGGCTGGTACCTGCGTGGAGGCAAAGCCCCCGTAGGGGTTCTGCTGCTTGCAGAGCCAGCGGACGATCCGGGACGCTGTGCCCAGGTCAGCAGGGGACATGGAGGGCTGGGACAGGTAGGCCAGCAGGACATAGGCTGTCATTTCCACCTCGGCCGACGGGGCCGCGGCCCAGGACAGCTCCAAGGCCTTCTGAGCCTGCCCCTTCCTCTTCCAGTAGAGCTGCCCGTCTGCAGCAGGAGGGGCAGCAGCTCAGCCCCTGCTGTGGGCTGGGCTGGGGTCCCTCCCGGCGGGGGCACTGCCCACGGTGCCCTGCCCACAGGGCAGTACCTGCACTGACGCTGTGCTGGGCCAGGCGCTGCAGCTGCGCCTGCTGCTGCTCCCTCAGCCCTGCCAGCCCGAACACGTAGGCCAGCAGGGCTTGTGTGTAGGGGTCATCCGTGGGAGAAGCCTCCAGGCACTTGAGGGCTGAGCTCAGCACCGGCTCCTGGCGTGGCAGCAGAGTCAGGAGCCAGCCCAGGGCATGGGACTCGCTCAGTGCTGCCCAGTGTGACCAGCTGTGCCCAGTTCACGCTGGTGGCCTGGAATGGCCAATCTCTGTCCCAGCAGCTGTCCCCACCCCACCAGTCCCCGTGGGGAAGGGTCCATCCTCACCAGCGTGGGCAGTCCCAGCTCCAGCATCGCTGCCGTCACGTACGCCGACAGCGAGAGCTCGTCCGAGACACCGCCCTGCAAGGGGACAGGGGGACACGGGCACAGCCAGGCTGTGGCACCAACACAGGGACACCCCCACTGCCCAGAGCAGGCTCTGTGTCCCCAGCCCAGCCCTGCCCCACCTGCAGGGTGTTTTGGAAGAGTTTGCCCACTCTGCGGAAGCAGCCGCTGTTCCTCTGGCGCTGCTGCAGCCAGCGCAGCGCGTCCGTGATGTGCCGCTCCTCGATGGCCATGTAGGCTCGGGCCTGCCCGAAGGACTTGAGGACAAACGCTGTCAGCCTGGAGCCAGGGAGACACCAGAGGGCTGAGGGTCAGCACTGGGGCTGCCCGGGTGGCAGGAGGAGCCCTGGGTGCAGCTGCAGAGCCCTCACCAGGTGTTGCCCGAGGAATCGCTCTTCCCAAAGGCGCTGTAGGAGCCATCGTCGTGTTTGTACAGCAGCTCCCGCTGGTACCCTGCAGGGGGACATGGGCACAGGGCACTGTTTCTGGTGCCAGGGGAGCCAGGTGGGGTGAGGAGGGGGCTGTGGGACAGTGGTGTCCCTGCCAGGCTCCCACTGACCGCTCTGCAGGAACCCCTGGGCCTTGGCGCGGACGTCCGGCAGCAGCTGCCCGGTCTTCTCCAGGTACTGCTGGATGTAGATGTTGGGGGCAAAGCGAACCATGTTCTGCTCCCCACAGCCGTAGGGCATGGCCAGGAGTCTGTCCAGGTTCTGCAGGGCATTGCCCAGGATGTCACCTGTGCCAGGGGGACACATCATCCAGCTGTATCACCTGTGTCCCCTTCTGTGTCAGCTCTGAGTTGTCCCACGTCCTGCTGAGCCTGGGGACCTCTGCACCCACCCTGTCCCCCGTGGTCCCCAGGCCCCCCCCAGCCTGTCCCCTACCCATCACGTTGATGTGGGCTCTCTGGGAGCTCTCCAGGATGTTTGCAGGAATCTCCAAGGACACTTCTTCAGCACCTGTGGGGACAGAGGGCTGTGACAGTGGGAATGCCCAGCTCTTCCCAGCCTGTCCCATGGCAGCCCCACCCACCCTGTTCCTGCCCAGGCACCCTGACCCTTGGCTCCTCTGGTCTGGTAGCCCTTGTGAGCAGTGGCCAAGCACCCCTGGCTCACATCCCAGAGCACCGCCCAACACCCCTGGCCAGTCCTACCTTCCTGGCAGAGCAGGGAGCTGTGAGTCTTCTCCACCAGGATCCCCCCGGGCTGTGAGGAAGCAGCACCAGTCAGGAGGAGGGACCTGCCTGTCCCCCAGTCCCCTTCATGTCTGCATGCTCTCCCACTGCTCCCCGAGGGCTGTTTGCACCCTGCTCCCAAATCCCATTTTCCTCCTCCCCAGCCCTCTGACCTGCACCAGCAGGGGCTTTATCACGGTGTCCACGCGGCCCTGGGCCGGCACCAGGGACAGCTCGTTGCCGCAGGGCTCAGTGGAGCTGAGGGCCTCGGTGCTCACAGTGATGTTCACCTCCCCTGAAGGTGCAAACACAGCCCTCAGTGCCCAGGGAGCCCCCAAACCTGAGCACAGCCCCCTGGGCTTGGGGTGGGGCTGGCTGGATTGGCCTGAGGGTCCCCAGGAAGGGTGGGAGTGGAGCGAGGGAGAACTCCCCAGGTGCCGTGGGGTTCCTGCCCTCCCTGCCCACCCAACCCCATCCCCTGAGGGGGACCCCGGGCAGCAGGGTGGGGTGGTGGCAGCTCTACCCAGGCTGGTGGCTCGCACGCCCCACTGGAAGGTCTTGGCTTCATCTGCACAGACACAGCCCCTGTAGGTGTCCCCTGCACTCGGTGACACCTCCAGCTCCGCCGACTCTGCCAGCGTCACCTGAACCTGCGGGGCACAGCCATGGCTCCATCAGCCCCCAGAGCCAGGGTCATCTCCCCAGCCTCCCCTGAACCTGCCCAGAGCATGGCACAGCTCCATCAGCCCCTGGCACAGCTCCCTCGGCCCCTGGCACTGCCCAGGTCCCTGCCTGTCCCCGCTCACCCGCAGGCACTGCCGCAGGTAGTTGAAGACGGTGGCCCTGAGGGTGAAGCTCTCGTGGCGCACCACGGCGTAGGGCAGCGCCAGCTCCACGAAGAACGGCTGGAAGGCCGTGAGGGTGACAGCAGGGGACAGCCCCAGGCCCTGTGGGGCTGTACAGAACATGCCAGCCTCCCACTCCGTGATGGCATCGGGCACTGTCACCATCATCTCGGCAGAGCCGCTCTCCCTGCATGGAGAGCATCGTGAGGCCACCCCAGCACGGCTGGTGGCATGGCCTGAGTGGCACTGCTGTGACACTGCTGGTGCCAGCCCACAGGGAGAAGGAGTCCTGAGGTCCCCAAGTCCCCTTGGGAGCTGTCTCTCACCCCACAGGGACCAGGTCCCACAGCCACGTCTCTGGGAAGTAGGTCCGGGGTGCTGGGGGCTCTTCCCCGCCCTCGGTGCCTGAGCTGGCTGAGGTGAACAGTGGCATAATTTCTTCATGAGTATTTCTTCCCACCTCCACACGGTATAGTGTCATGTCTCCTGGAAAAGGCAAAGCAGAACTTGGGAGCCTCAGGTCTCAGCTGGGCTTTGCCTTCAGACAGCACAAAGGTGACCAAAATCCTTTTCCATCCTTGTCCATCCTCTTTGATGCTGGAGGTGTTTTCTGGATGGCTCCGAGTCCCCCTGAGGACACAGCAGCCAGGACTGGCCACCAGCTCTTTGCTCTTTTCAGCACAAGGGCTGTGCTCACCTCCAGGACCTGCAGGACCTGGCATTCCTACGATGGGGAGCCTGGGTGGGCAAGGCTCCCTGGTCTTGGTGAAGAGCTTCAGTGCTGCATCCTGTGAAAAAGGAGAGACTGTTCACCCCCACAGCCAGCAGGGGGAATATCCCCGTTCCAGCAGTGAGTAGTCCCAGGGCTACAGAAAACAAGTGGAGAAGGAGCCTGGGCTTGGCAGGAAATGGAAGTCCTGTGCCACAGGTGTGGCTTTCCCAGCACTTGGGAGAAGCACGGGCGGCTCTGGGATGGGGAGGAACCGGGAGGTCCAGGGGCTTCACCTGGAATAACTGGTAGGGTCCCCTCTTGGAGTCCAGCCAGTCACATAATGGTTCATCCTGGATGCTGTGGGGGTTGATGAATTCAGGCAGTGCTTTGTAGACCTGGGAATAAAGACATGCAAAACCCTCATTTCCAGAGCACAAGGCTCTGCCCACCGCAGCACTGGGTCCATGTGAGGGACACCTGAGCCAATATCACCCCACCCAGCCCAGGCTGCTCCTGGGGCTCCAGGGGGACCCCAGGCAGGGCCAGCACTCACAGCCTCAGCGTTGAGCTCAGCCTCGGGCTTGAGGAGCAGCACGCTGCGATCCACGGCCCGCACAGCACACAGGGAGCCCGGGGCAGCCCCCAGCTGCAGCCTCAGCGCTGCCCCTGGCAGGGCCCTGGCCTCAGAAAATGCCATCTGCACCTGCACAGGGACACAGGGACAGAGGGCAGTCACCTCCCATGGAGGGCAGGACCCAGCCATGTAACCGTGTTCACAGGGGCCTCAGGATGAGGGAAGAGCCGAGGATCTGACTCCGTATTTCAGAAGGCTGATTTATTATTTTATGATATATATTATATTAAAACTATACTAAAAGAATAGAAGAAAGGATTTCATCAGAAGGCTGGCTAAGAATAGAAAAAGAAGGAATGATAACAAAGGTTTGTGGCTTGGACTCTCTGTCCAAGCCAGCTGACTGTGATTGGCCATTTATTAGCAACACACACACAAGATCAATCACAGATGCACCTGCTGCATTCCACAGCAGCAGATAATCATTGTTTACATTTTGTTCCTGAGGCTTCTCAGCTTCTCAGGAGGAAAAATCCTAAGGAAAGGATTTTTCATAAAAGATGTCTGTGACACAGCCACACGTAGGGAAGGCTCTTCTCAGAGGGTTTGGGAGCAGGGAATGGGTTGGGAGACCCTGACACTGTGATGCTCCTGGGGCAGGATGGATCCCAAGGCAGGCAGCCATGGACAGCCCAGCTCCTCTCACCTGGTTGGGGAAGCACTTGGCCACGGAGAGCTCAGTGCTATCAGCCACCATCTCACCGTTGGGCAGCAGCACATAGACCAGAAGCCTGGCCATGGGTGCCAGCTCCAGCCCGATGGGCAGCTCCAGGGAGAGGGAGGCTCTCTGTCCTGGGCCATGGAAAGGGAGGAGATGTTATCCAGAGAAACTGCAGCTGCTCCAGCCCTGGAAGTGTCCAAGGCCAGGTTGGACAGAGCTTGGAGCACCCTGGGAGAGTGCAGGATGTTCCTACCCAGGGCAGGGGGATGGAATGGGATGGGCTTGGAGGCCCCTTCCAACCCAAAGCATTCATGGCTCTGTGAGGAGCAGGCAGGGGGAGCAGAGCCCTGCACAGCCCCTCCATGCCATGGGACATACCAGGCTCTGCAGAGACCTCTTTCCTGAAGATGCTGGTAATGGACCCCTTGGCCAGGACCTGCAGAGGAGGGGGTGAAAACAAAACAGATGCTGAATGTGTGTGGAATCAAAGTGCCCTGGTGCAGGATGGACCCAGATGAGAGTTCTAGGATGATTTTTGACCATGCCCAGTCTCCAGTCCCCCACCAGCTTCCATGGGGGTGCAGGCCCAACAGTGGCAGCAGCACCTCCTCTGACAGGTCCCTCAGTCCCTCCAGGACAGATTGCTCATTGTTCTGTAGCAGGGGACACCACCATGAACAATGTG
>NW_005054524.1:895539-904210 GCF_000277835.1 Geospiza fortis
TTCCTGCTGCCCTCCCTCCCTGGGCTGGGGCTCACCATGAAAACCAGATCCAGGCTCTTCAGCTCAGGGCCTAAAGCCTCCTTGCCAAAGATGGAATCCACGTGGAGCAGCTGGGAGCGGCCGCAGGGCAGCTCCCCCCGCGGGGTGCGGATGTGCAGGAAGCTCCCGCTCTTGGACGAGTAGGGCATGAGCATCAGGGAGGCACCTCGGGGCCTGAGGGAGCCCTCCTGGCTCTCAGCTGTCCTGTTGACTTCAGCCTGAGGTGGGAATCGGGGGGTGAATCCACCAGCAGCCCCCGAGGCTGGTGCAGCTCCAGAGGAGGAAGCAGCTCGGGACCCCCGAGGGAGGGACAAGGGTGGGCACTTACCCACAAGGAGACCCAGTCACTCCAGCCAGAGGTGTCCAGCTGGAAGGAGGCTCTCCCTGAGCTGTCAGTCAGGAAGCTTTGTGTCCTCTCTTTTCCCTGGTTGCTGATGGAGAGCAGGACCTGCCTCTGGGTCAGCCCAGAGCCGTCGGCTCCCTGCAGCTGGATCTGGGTGGGAGGGAAGGGGGGATGCTGCACTTTGGGGCTGCAGCTGGGGCACAACAGGGCTGGGAGCAGCGGGAGCAGGGCTGGGAGCAGGGACAAGGCTGGGACAGGGCTGGGAGCAGCAGGGGCAGGTGAGCCCCAGGGCAGAGGGAGCCCCCATTACCGTCCCGGTGTAGGGGAGGCCTGGCTTGTAGTCGTGATCGGGGTTCTCAAAGGTGACCGTGACAGTTTTCGGTAAAACCATGCAGCTCTTGGTGCTCTTCATCTCCAGCCCTGTGGAGAGCCAGTGGGGAGCTTAGGGTGTTGCAGGACACAGGACACAGCTGAGCTCTGGCCAGTGCCCCTATCCCCTTGCAGAAAAGGTCCCTGGACATTTGGGTGTCACAGACACGTTTTATGAAAAATCCTTTCCTTAGGAGTTTTTAATCCTGAAAAGCCGAGAAGCCTCAAGAACAAAATGTAAACAATGGTTATCTGCTGCTGTGGAATGCAACAGGTGCATCTGTGATTGATCTCATGTGGTTGTTTCTAATTAATGGCCAATCACAGTCCAGCTGGCTCGGACTCTCTGTCTGAGACACAAGGCTTTGTTATCATTCTTTTTCTATTCTTAGCCAGCCTTCTGATGAAATCCTTTCTTCTATTCTTTTAGTATAGTTTTAATATAATATATATAATAAAATAATAAATCATATCATAAATCAATAAATCATTCTGAAACATAGAGTCAAATCCTCGTCTTTTCCCTCTTCCTCAGACCCCTGTGAACACCACCACATTTGGGCTTTCCTCCAGCACGGTGTGCATCTCCTACAAGAGCAGCACAAGCCCTGTGGAATATTCCAGATCCAAAGCCAAGGTGCAGCTGGGGGCAGATCCCAGCCTGGCTGTGGGATGGATTTTGAGCCTGGCCCTAGGATGGATTTTGAGCCTGGCTTGGGATGGATTTTGAGCCTGGCTCTGGCAGGGTTGAGCTGAGGGCACTGCCAGCGTGGCACACAGAGGTGGCATCTCCCAGTGCCTTAGGAGGGGTCCAGAATCTCTTTATTCTGGGGCCATCCTGCCCTTGCAGGGACCCCAGGGGTTGCTCAGGGGTGCCAGAGGCTGAGCCTGCCGCTATTCCTGGTGTCTGGTGCCTTGATGGCTATCAACACGTGGAATTCCAAGTCTTGCCAGACTGCCCTGACTCACACCCCACCCAAACCCCATCCCTGCATGTGCATCCCTAAATTCCAGCGGCACTTTTGGGTGTTCCTGGAGAGCACCAATCCCTTGGGATGGCCACACCCCCATCCCCACCTGTCCCATCCTCCACCAGTGATGCCTCGACTTCAAGTTTCTTCCTCAAAAATGGAGGCAAAATCTTCTCCTCGGAGGCAGCCAGCGAAACCTCTGTGGAAAAGCAGCCGTTCTTCTCCGTCTAGAGGGAAAATCCATCCCATCAGCAGCATTCCCGGGAAGGAGCCCCTGCAGGGACAGCCCAGCCCCAGCCACACTCACCTGCCCCATAACCTGGGTGCAGATCTTCTCTATCCCGTGAGCCCAGAGGCTCTGGCGGAGGCACAGGTCAGCTTGCACCTTCCCCCGGACGGGCTTCCCGTAGGTGTAGCTGTGGGGACAGGGGAGAGGCTGTGCTGGGGAGCCCCCACTGTCACAGACATCTTTTATGAACAACCCTTTCCTTAGGATTTTTCCTCTTGAGAAGCTGAGAGGCCTCAGGAACAAAATGTAAACAATGGTTATCTGCTGCTGTGGAATGCAACAGGTGCATCTGTGATTGGCCCATGTTGGTTGTTTTTAATTAATGGCCAATCACAGTCAGCTGGCTTGGACAGAGAGTCCAAGCCACAAACCTTTGTTATCATTCTGTTTTTTCCTATTCTTAGCCAGCCTTCTGATGAAATCCTTTCTTCTATTCTTTTAGTATAGTTTTAATATACCATAAAATAATAAATCAGCCTTCTGAAACATGGAGTCAGATCCTTGTCTTTTCCCTCATCCTGGGACCTCTGTGAACGCTGTCACACCCCACCCCACTGGATCCCCCCAGTCCCTCCCATTCCCTTCTCCCCTCTCACCGCCCGCAAATCTCCACCGGGAGTTTCTCGTCCTGCTCCCACAGCATCCTGCTCCCACAGCTGGGGAGGTGAATCGTCACCTCAAACTTGGGCAGCACTGTGGACAGGCACAAGGACATGAGGAAAAGTGGAAATTTTCCAGGGTAGAAATCCATTTTGATTTAGGTGAAATGTACATTTTTGAGTTGAGTCTGTGGTTAGAAACCAGAGCTATGTAGCCTGACTGCAAAACTTAGGCTCAGAGAAACTGCTTCAGTGAAGGACAGAGATAAGTGGGGGAGAGACAGAGAGACTGCTGTGAGAGCAGTCAACCTGACCTAGGAATTCTTTCTAATGAAGAAGAACTAGCGGCAAATGTCACACGAAATTAGTAAAAATGAATATGTATGAACCTATTGTGAAATTGTATGCAGATGTATCTGAGAGGGGGATAAAAAAGGACCTGAAGTTCCCAGAGGTACGCATGTCATTTTAAGAGAACAATTCCCACACGCATCCAGCGCTGTAATAAACGTACCGGCTTTACAACTTTCACAAAGTCGTGGAGTTTTGATTATCTCCCCAAAACAGACACGGGGGGTTCACAATCCAGGCAGCAGGCCAGAAAACTTAATGTTACAACATACTTTATAAGCTTCCTGACCAATCACACAAAGCAAAAGCCCATTGACAGTAGTTCTATCCAATCACCATAAGCACACGTACCTTTGGGTAAAAGAATGCTTGCTTATTTCAAATACAATACCCGTTTGTAAGAGACAATGCACACAGCCCCATTCTTAAGCTTTAACCTTCCTAATATCTTGCTAGCTAAACTTTCTGCAGCTTAGAGAGCTGTTCAGACAAATGTTAATACACAAGCTGTTGTTCTATTTGCCTTTTCTATAGTTTAAATAATTTTTCTGCTGACCTATCTCATGACTGTTGCTTTTAGCTCTACTCACAATTCTGTTGTATCTGAGGCCCGCCTGTTGCAGCTTTCCCAAAACCCTCTAATTTTATGGATTCCCACATGGAGTTTTGATTATCTCCCCAAAACAGACGCGGGGAGGGGGGGAGGGGGTCACTCCCAGGACAGCGAGAACATCTCCTGGGTGGCTGCAGGGGGTCGGGACCTGCTGGGGTGGTGGGGTCCCCCTGCCCCCGCGCCCGTGAAGGAGTGGCGCTTTCCCCCCACGCTGATGGTGTAGGTGCCCAGCGCCGGCTCCGAGGCCAGCGGGAGGGACAAATCCACGATTCCCTGCCGAGGGCTCAGCTCCCGCCACTGCGCGATGCGATTCCCGCTGGGATCCTGGGGGCACACCGGGATCAGCGCCTGGGAGCCGGCAGAGAGCCCTGGCCGCGCCCTGGGTCCCCTCTGCCCACCCCCTGGGGGTCCCAAACTGACCTGCAGGAACACCAGGGGCAGCTGCAAGGCAAAGAGAGCATGGTCAGTGGAGCAGTTCCACTTCCTGGGGTCTCAGCAGGGTGGGCAGAGGGAGGGTGGGATGCTGTGAGCTGTGAGCCCTCAAGGTGCTCTGGATGGATTTTGAGCCTGGCCATGGATGGATTTTGAGCCTGGCCTTGGGATGGATTTTGAGCCTGGCTCTGGATGGATTTTGAGCCTGGCCCTGGGATGGATTTTGAACCTGGCCCTGGGATGGATTTTGAGCCTGGCCCTGGGATGGATTTTGAGCCTGGCTGTGGGATGGATTTTGAGCCTGGCCCTGGATGGATTTTGAGCCTGGCCCTGGGATGGATTTTGAGCCTGGCTGTGGGATGGATTTTGAGCCTGGATCTGGGCAGAGCTGGCCATTCCCGAGGGAAAGGTGACTCCCACAGCTCTTCCCTGGCCACTGGGACACTGCAGGGAGCCCCTGCCACCTGCCCACGTCCCAGCCCTGCTCTCACCTTCTGGCTGCTGGGGATCAGGTCCTTATCCAAAGAGACCACTCGGAACTTCACTGGGAAAGGGAACAGAGATGGAGGAGTGCCTTCATCGCAGGGAAGGGCATTCCCCGTGGGAAGGGGGAGGGAAACCCACCCTGAGCCCTGCCCTGCCCCCAGCAGCACGGCACAGCGAGCCTGGCACTGCCCTGTGCCCGTGATGGGCATTGCAGGACTACCCGGGATAACCCAACCCAGGAAACCCCGGGATAACCCCCCCAGGACATCCCGGGATAACCCAACCCAGAAAACCCCTGGATAACCCCTCCCAGGATATCCCAGGATAATCCCCCCAGGACATCCCGGGATAACCCCTCGAGATCCCAGGATAACCCCTCCCAGGATATCCCAGGATAACCCCTCCCAGGACATCCCGGAATAACCCTCCAGCACATCCCGGGATAAGCCCTCCCGGTTCCAGGCAGTGCAGAGCAAGGCTCGGTCCCTCACTCCAGGGCCGTCCCCAGGGCAGGGGGTCTCTCCCGCCCCCTCACCTTCCTGCCCGGGTTTGTACACAGCCTTGTCGGTCTGGATGAACACCCCGGGGCTCAGAGCTCTCAGCATCACCTTCTTCTTCTCAGAGACATCCAGGGACTCTCCTCGGATGGAGACGTGCAGGGCCACGATCTCCTCCTTCCCTTGGGCGGGGGCTGGAGCCTGCGGGGGATCAGCGGGTGGGACAAGGACAGGGCCAGGGTGACCCCGAGCACGCCCAGCCCCAGGACCCCCCACACCTGACGCTGGCTGGGGCTCTGTACAAATCACAAACGGGACGGGGCTGCTGTGGAACTGCCTTGAGCTGTTTTATTTTCCAGCATCAGTCTCATTACATGGTGATGACAATGGGAAGATGCCAGCAGCTCACGTCCCCAGCAGCAGACCAAGAACTTAATGTTACAACTCACTTTAAAAGTTTTTTGACCAATCACACAAAGTAAAAGCACATTGACAGTAGTTCTATCCAATCACCATAAGCACAGGTACCTTTGGTTAAAACAATGCTTGCTTATTTCAAATACACTACCTGCTTGTGAGCCTTCAAACACAATGCACAGAGCTCCATTATTAAGCTTCAACCTTCCTAATATCTTACTAGATAAACTTTTCTGTAGCTTAGGGAGTTATTCAGACAAACGTTAATACACACACCATTGTTCTATTTGCCCTTCCTTTTCTACAGTTTAAATCATTTTTCTGCTGACCAATCTCATCGCTACTGCTTAGCTCTCACCACAGTTCTGCTGCCTCTGGGGCCTGCCTTTTGCAGCTTTCCCAAAACTCTCCAATTTTGTGGATTCCCACAACACCCAGGGACCATTCTAGCCGGGATAACCTGAATCCAGCTGAGCCTGAATCCATGGGGGAACCCAACAATCAGGGGTGGGAAACGGTCAGGGCAAGGGTGAGACCCTGCCACAAGATGGGGAAGTCACATCTGTCCCCAGCCCTGATGGAAACAGCCTGGAGGGTCCCCCCACCTGCTCCCGGCTCCTTTGGGGTGACATTGGGGTGACATTGGGGTGGCACTCACAGGGAAGGTGATGTTCAGGTACAGGTGGGGCTCCAGGACCTCTCTGCTGAGCAGGGTGGTGGGAGGGATCCCGCTGTCCCCCTGCAGCTGGACACGGAGCTGGACGGGCCCCTGCAGGTCCCTGAGGTGCACCCAGAGCGTGGCAGGGTGGGGGTGGTACAGCACAGCTGGGGACACCACCACGAAACTCCTGGCAGGGACGAGGGACAGGAGAGCCCTGGGCTGAGGCACATCCAGCGCGGAGACCTGGAACAGCCCCTGGAGCACAGGAACCGCCCAGGCTCCCCTCTCTGCTGCTGGGCTGCCCCCCTGGGCTCCTCAGCTCAGCTCTGCAGGTGAGGGAACAACAGCCCCTGGAGCCACCAGGGCCACCAGGGCCACCAGAGCCTCAGTGTCCTCAGTGCTCCTGGGCAGGGACAGCCCCCAGCCTGAGCAGCTGGGGCACCCTGGGCAGCAACCAGGGCATGGGAAGGACTGAATCCCACCAGGAACTGCCAAGAGGCTGACGCTCAACCACCCCAGCAGGCACAGGAGGGATTGAATCCCACCAGGATCTGCCAGGGAGCCAAGGTACACCCAGCAGGCACAGGAAGGACTCAACGCCACCAGGAACTGCAAGGAAAGCAAGGTTAAACCACCCAGCAGGCACAGGAGGGATTGAGTGCCACCAGGAACTGCCAGGGAGCCAAGGTTAAACACCTCATCAAGCACAGGAGGGACTGAATCCCACCAGGAGAGGCTGAAGCCAAGAGGATGAAGCTCAACCGTCATACCAGACACAGGAGGGATTGAATCCCCCAGGGAACTGCAAGGAAAGCAAGGTTAAACCACCTCAGCAGGGACAGACAGACACAGAGGGGACTCACGGTGCTCCAGAGGCCCCGGCTGAGAGGAGCAGGATGGTGAAGAGGGTGGGAAGGGCTGGACACATCGTGTCTCCAGCTGGATGTGGATGTTGGGAGCAGCCACAGCCTCCCCCTGCAGCTCTGGGATCGCTCTGGATCTGTGTCTGATCCGCTGCAGGCTCTGCAATGGGTGCTTGTGTCCCAGCCATGGAGGAAATCAGGGCTGGAACAGGAGCCCAGGGGGCTGCAGTCAGGGCACCTGCAGATAAATCCAGGCAATGTTTGCCCTCTGCCCACGGCTTCCGGGGGTCAAGGACTCCAGGGATGTTTGCAATATTGGGAAAGGTCCCTGGAGTTTCACTCTGAGCCAGGACTCCACAGGTTTGCTGGGAAATGATGTCAGGAGGCAGCAGAACACACAGGAAAGGAAAACAGCGCAGCCTGAGGAGGGGCTGGGAGCTGGGCCTGATTTCTCAGAAATTAAGAATTTACAGGTTTTTCAAATGTAACCAGGTTTGGGCAGGTCACATATCCCAGGCTGGCTTCTTGCCCAGTTTTATCCAGTCTGGACAGAGGAGCAGGGCAGTGTGGGGATGTGGCATCACCATCTGCTCCCATTGCACACATGGGAGATGGACACCGGCCAGGGCAGGCCCGAGCTGCTTCCTGTGGATTCTTCACTTCTTTCTTCTGTTAAGGTTGGGATTAAATGTGTGAGACAGTATTTTTTGTTGGGACTGAGATGTTTATTAGTTCTTATCTACGTTACAGTCTCACAAACCCTGAGTTCTACAGCACTTTGACAAACTAAAAATGGAGCCCCATCTCTCTCTCTCTCCAAGGCCTTTTAAGGATCAACTGTCCAATCATAAAAATTAACTATTTATTAATTAATTATGAAATTGTTTTTACTTGTAACCCAATAACCAACCACCTGTGGCCCACAATGCAGACTTTTTTATCCAATTACACAACACACCCAAACCCATGGAGAAGAAGGTGAAGGAGGAGAAGAAGGAGGAAGAGGAGAAGGAGAAGGAGGAAGAGGAGAAGGAGAAGAACAGGAAGAAGAAGAAGAAAAAAGAAAAAGAAAAAGAAAAAGAAAAAGAAAAAGAAAAAGAAAAAGAAAAAGAAAAAGAAAAAGAAAAAGAAAAAGAAAAAGAAAAAGAAAAAGAAAAAGAAAAAAGAAGAGGAAGGTAAAAAGAAAAAGAAAAAGAAAAAGAAAAAGAAAAAGAAAAAGAAAAAAGAAGAGGAAGGTGAAGAAGAAGGACCAGCCTCCACCCTACCTCCATCTTGCATTATATCTATTACTATATTCTAACCCCTTAAACTCTAAGTTTTCCACCCTGTGATATCACACACTTCTATCCAAACCCCACACCCACAATCCCAGTTCTGTCATTCCATTTTGGAAGATGCTCCACAGCCTCAGGTCAATGCAGTGTTCTCCTGGGGGCCAGTGCCTGTCAGAAAGTCTCAAATTCTCAGTGTCCAGGGTTCCAACAGCTTCCCTGTGTCCTGGTGGGAATGTGGGACAGCCCCACAGTCCTGAGCACATCCCCTGCTCTGGGGCCTTCAGCTCCCTTCCCTCTGAGGCTGTGGGAACCATGGAATCACAGAGTGCTTTGGGTTGGGAGGGGACCTTAAAGCCCTTCCACCCCCTGCCATGGCAGGCACACCTTCCACTGTCCCAGTGCCCCAATCCCCTCCAGCCTGGCCTTGGGCACTGCCAGGGATCCAGGGGAAGCCCCAGCTGCTCTGG
>NW_005054524.1:904320-917590 GCF_000277835.1 Geospiza fortis
TGTGTGGGTGGCCGGAGGGGCGGGAGCTGCCCGCCCCAGGACACGAGGCAGGAGCACAGCCCGAGTTCACCCAGTGCTGCAGGAAATGGGCAGGGTCAGTGCCCTGCCAGACATCCCGGGGGGGACAGCAGCTCACAGCTCCCCCAGCACTGCCAAGGCCACCGTGACCCCTGTCCCCAAATGCCACATGCACAGGGCTGTGAAACCCCTCTGTGACAGCGTTCACAGGGGTCCCAGGATGAGGGAAGAGACGAGGATCTGACTCCATGTTTCAGAAGGCTTGATTTATTATTTTATGATATATTTTATATTAAAACTATACTAAAAGAATAGAAGAAAGGATTTCATCAGAAGGCTGGCTAAGAATAGAAAAGGAATGATAAAAAAGGCTTGTGACTGACCGAGACAGTCCGGACACCTGGACTGTGACTGGCCATTAATTAGAAACAACCACATGAGACCAATCACAGATGCACCTGTTGCATTCCACAGCAGCAGATAACCATTGTTTACATTTTGTTCCTGAGGCCTCTCAGCTTCTCAGGAGGAAAAATCCTAAGGAAAGGATTTTTCATAAAATGTGTGTGTGACACCACTCCAGGGATGGGGACCCAGCACTGCCCTGGGCAGCTGTGCCAGGCCTGGGCACCCAGAGCAGCCAGGCAAGGCAGGCCTTGGAGCACCAGAATTTGTTTCCAGAGCCCCCATGCCAAGGCTTTTTCCTCTCCTCAAGCTTTCACCTCCCACTGCCAGTGGAAAACCCAGGGAGGGCTCTGGCTGGCCCTGCCCCTCCAGGCAGGACGGGATTTTGCCCAGAGCAGCTGTGGCTGCCTCTGGATCCTGGCAGTGCCCAAGGCCAGGCTGGATGGGATTGGGGCACCCTGGGACAGTGGGAGGTGCCCCTGCCATGGCAGAACTGGATGGGCTTTATGGTTCCTCCCACCCAAACCCTTCCATGGTTCCATTGATGCTCAGCCCCCCAAACCCAAACTTTGGGCAGCCAAACCACCCCAGGAGTGTGGTGGGACCCCCAGACCAGCTCAGAGCTGACAGACCACGCCACATGTTGGGAATCCTGGGAAGCAGGAAAGGATTAAAGGAGTTTTCTGGGACATAGGACCTTCCTGTGCCCTTGGCTGTGTCCATGTGACATCTCCTGATCCTGTGGGTTGTTCCTCATGGGAAGCCTCTTTGCAGTTTGGTGTTGCAAGAGATTTGAGGAGGATTTCCTCCATAATCCAGCTCTCCTGAGAGTAGGAATGGTGCCAAACTGGAGCTCTGTGCCTGGGTTTGCACCTTTTATCCTGGGGTGGGAGGGGAAGCCTTGCACACCCTGCTCCCCACAAGGGGACAGCCACACCCTGCCCTGTGCCTGCCCTGCTGCCACCCTGGGGTGCTGGCACAGCAGCTGCTCAGCTGGGAAGGAGCCAGGAGATCCCAAATCCCTGCCTGGCTGCAGGGAACCATCCAGCTCTTGGATGGGTCGTGGTCCACAGGCCATGGGGAGGCACCTCCAGGTGGGATTGTGTCCAGGTGGGCACCACCCAGGTGTTGCTGGGAATTTGGGGCTTCAATGGATGCTCTTCCTGTGCATTTAGCGGTGCAGGGAGAGCCCTGCCTCAGGGGCAGCCCCAGCCCAGGGTAACCCTCACCCTGCCATGTGCTCCTCACACCAGCCCTGGGGTGGGGATGTTGTGCTGCGTGTGCAGGGTGCTCCGTGTGCAGTGAGCTCTGTGTGCAGGGTGCTCCGTGTGCAGTGTGATTCCCATGCAGGGGTGCTCTGTGTTCAGGGATGTTCTGTGTGCAGGGTGCTCTCTGTGCTGGGTTCTCTACGTGCAGGGTGCTCTCTGTTCAGGGGTGCTCCTTGTTCAGGGTGCTCCATGCTCAGGGTGCTCCCTGTGCAGGATATTCCTTGTTCAGGGTGCTCTGTGTTCAGGGGTGCTCCCAGCTAAGGGTGCTCCCTGTGCTGGGTGCTCTGTGTGCAGGGTTCTCCATGCTCAGGGTGCTCCTTGTGCAGGGTGCTCCTTGTGCAGGGTGCTCCTTGTGCAGGGTGCTCCTTGTGCAGGGTGCTCCTTGTGCAGGGTGCTCCTTGTGCAGGGTGCTCCTTGTGCAGGGTGCTCCTTGTGCAGGGTGCTCCTTGTGCAGGGTGCTCTGTGTTCAGGGGTGCTCTGTGTGCACGGTGCTCTGTTCAGGGGTGCTCCCTGTGCAGGGTGCTCTCTATGCTGGGTTCTCTGTGTTCAGGGGTACTCTGTGTTCAGGGTGCTCCCTGTGCAGGGTGCTTTGTGTGTTCAGTGTGCTTCCTTTTCAGGGGTTCTCCCTGTGCAGTGTGAAGTCTCCCCGAGGAGATGGATCCCCCTCAGCCCAGTCAGGACACAGCACCAGCTCCAGACTCTTTAATGTCCCACCCTTGGCTCACAGCTCAGCACCAAGGATGTTCTTCCCCCCGGGAGGCTCTTCCCCCCCAACAACCTCCCCTGGACCTCGTGTCCCCCCCAGGCCACACACTCAGAGCTGGCTGCACCCAAAGAGCATTTCCAGCTTGCAGGAGCCTCTGGAAGTAGGATCCATGGGGGAGCCCAACAATCAGGGGTGGAAAATGGGGCTGTGAGCCCCCAGCCCTGCCTGGACCATCCCTGCCCTGCCCAGTGAGCAGGCAGGGGCCATCCTGGGGGACAGCCACAGCTCCAGGTCTGGCAGAGGGACATCCAGGGGATGCAGTCACAACGAGGGGTTTTAGGGGGCACCTTGCTCTGTTTTGGGGGGCACCTTGCTCTGTTTTTGGGAGCACCTTGCTCTGTTTTGGATCCCCATCCTGCCCTGCTCTGCTCCCTTAGGGCACCGTCCTGCTGGGGCGGTGGCAGGGCTGCAGGACACCTCCTCAGGGGACAAGGGACACCTCCCTGGTGTCCCCGAGGGACTCGCTCCCTCTGCCTATTTGCTGCTCCTGGCTGTGTCCCCCTGGCCCTGGGGGCTGTCCCTGTCCTCCCCTGGCCCCAGCAGTGGCTGCTCCATGTCCTGGTCCCCGTGGTCACTCATGGACATCTCGGCCAGGGCCTCAGCCATGGCCTGGTGGACACTCTCGGTCAGTTTGGGGACATCCTTTGGGCTGAGACCACACGTTTCCACCCTGGGGAGGACTTGGATGGTGCAGGTCCCTGGGAGAGGAGAGAAAAGCCAGAGATGTGTTAGAGGATCCCAGCAGGAGCTGGGTATTCCCCCAGGCACCCTCCACCCCAGCTGCCTCCCCACCCCTCAGCGTCCCTCAGACACCCCCAGTGCCAGCCCTGCCCTCTGCCATGGGAGTTCCTGCCCATCCCTTACCTGAGGTGAATCTCTTCTCCTTGGGGCTGAAGAAGTCCCTGTACGGGGATATCACGATGGGGACAATGGGAACCTGCAGGACACGTTGGGTCAAGGGGGGGTCCACAGAGAGAGCCCTCCCCAGGTGGGATTCCTGCTCCTGCCTGCCCCTCCCTGGTGCTGCCAGCACCATGGCCCTCCTTGGGGACCAAACCCCCCATCCCTGGGGACCAAACCCCGCCATCTCTGGGAACAAAACCCCTGCATCCCTGGGGACCAACCTCTCCCATCCCTGGGACCAAATCTTGCACATCCCTGGGGACCAAAGCCTCTCATCCCTAGGGACGAAATCCCCATCCCTGGGGACCAAACCCACGCATCCATGGGGACCAAATCCCCATCCCTGGGGACCAAATTCCCATCCCTGGGGACCAAACCCCCCCATCCCTCTGCCCCAGGATTCACACCCACCCCACTCCATCCAGGGTGAGCCAAAGGGAAGGAATCATTTTGGAAAAGGCCTCCAAGCCCATTGAGCCCAACATTTGATTGCCCATTTCCTTACCTGGGCCTGCACGGCCAGGTGAAAAGCACCACGCTTGAAGGGCAGCATGGATCTGCCCGGGTTCCTGGTGCCTTCTGGAAAAACCCACACACGGAGCTGCAGGGGACAGGGACAGAGGTGTTTTAGGCTGAAAGGTGTGGCTGGGGTGTGTGTTCTATCACCATCTGTTAGAGTGAGACAGTTATCGCTGTTCTTTGGGCATTTTCTTTATCTCTCCCACAGCCAATCCTCCCTCCAGGAGATCTCTGCTGTTCATGGGCCATTAATTATTAATTACCTTCTGTCCATGGCCAGTGAGTGTCCCTGCATGGCTGATCCAATTCCATCATCCCATGGGGAGATGCTCTGCCCAGGGGAGGAGCCAAGCATTCCTACCTGGACGCAATCTGAGCTTTGGGACAGCACAGCAGCCTTTGCCCACTGCATTCCCAGAGGAGCAGCTTTCTGCTGCCCTGCATTGCCAGAGGGCGCCCAGGCCCATCTGCAGCAGCCCTGGAGCTGCAGAGGAAAACTCCCCCCTTGTGCAGGATCCCTGCTCCAGCAGCAGCACAGCTGGCACTGCAGGAGGGCTGAGCCCCCATGGGATGGGGCAGTGCCACCCCCTGACACACAGGGGGCAGGGCATGGTCTGACTCTGTCCATGGTTGTGGGGGTTTTTTTTGTACAATTGCATTTGTATTTTTTTTTCCTAATAAAGAACTGTTATTCCTGCTCCCATATCTTTGCCTGAGAGCCCCTTAATTTCAAAATTATAACAATTCAGAGGGAGGGGTTTGCACTTTCTATTCCAAGAGAAACTCCTGCCTTCCTCAGCAGACACCTGGCTTTTCAAACTGAGACACCCCCACCTCAGCTGGGTCAGTCCTGCCCACAGCCTGTGGCATTCACATTCTCTGAACAGGATTCCTTCACCCAGGGTTTTTCTCCTGGGAAGCTGAAAGGCAGCAAGAGACCTCAGAGAAAGGGAAACAATTCTCATCTCATTTGCTCCTGTGTTGTGCTCATGTGGAATGTGTTTGGAGATTGTTTACCCACAGGTGATTGTTTCATTGGATTCTGATGTGAGTTGTTTTCAGTCTTTGGCCAATCAGGGCCAAGCTGTGTTGGGACTCTGAAAAGAGTCATGAGTTTTCATTATGATCTATTTAGCATTCTGTAAGTATCCTTTCTGTATTCTTTAGTATAGTATTCTTTAATATAATATAGTATTATAAAGTAATAAATTAGCCTTCTGAGAACATGGAGTCAGATGCATCATTCCTGCCTTTGGTATTCTTTAATAGAATTTAGTATAATAATAATATATTATATTATACTATATTATATTAATATAGAGTAATAAATATTAATTTATTTAATTTATATTATTGATTTATTTATTATTCTATATCAATATTCTATAAATATAGAATAATAAATTCTATAATAATTATTCTTTAATAGAATATAGTATAATTAATAGAATATAGTATAATAAAGTAATAATAAAGTAATAATTATGGAGCAATAACTCCATATAATAACATGGAGTCAGATGCGCTGTTCTTCCCTGCCAGGGGGCTCGCTGTGCATCCACACCAACAGCCCCCGATCCCCCTGGTGTCCCCCAGCCGTGTCCCTCACGTTCTCTCTCCTCATGGTGCTGGCAGTGCGGGAGATGACCTCGATGGCCGTGTCCCTGCGCTGGCGCTCGATGAAGATGATGCCGCTGAGCCAGCAGGCCCAGCCCACCGTGCCCAGGTAGAGCAGCTCCCGCTTGGCAATGGGCACGCAGCGCTCGGGAATCACCTCCACCATTCCTGGGGTGGGGAGAACACCCGTTAACACCTCCCCAGCCCACGGCAGTGGCAGCAGAAAAATCACCTGGGAAAACTGCTTGGAAGTGGAACCCCCAGGCTGGACCAACCAACTGGATATCAGCAATAAATTCTGCAGCTCGGCCAGTCCTGAGAGGTGATAACTGCAGAGAGGAGCTCTCTGGAGAGGCCAAATTACATCAATGCACAGATAACTAATCATTTATACCCTAATATAATTTATACACTATTTAATAATTTATACCCTAATATAGGACCAGGTTGGGGTTATTTTAGCCTTGACTTAAAGGATTTTCAGCTGTCCCCAATCCCAGGACCACTCTGTGGCATCACCTCCCGTTGTCCCTCCTCTCCCTGCAGCACACCCCAGTCCCAAAATCCCTCCTGGTCCGTTCCCACCACACATCCCTGCCCCGATCCCGATGCTGACCCCCCCAAATCCATCCTGGCGCACCCCTGGAGCCCCCAGAGGCGCGGGGGTCCCCCCACGCACCCATGAGGTCCAGGGAAGCCTGGTGGTTGCAGACGATCACGAAGGGGCCGGGCAGCCGCAGCCGCTCCGAGCCCCTCACCCGCATCCGGATGCCGTAGAAGCGCTTGAGGGGCAGGAGCGCCGCCCGCAGGAGCCCGCCGAGATAAGGGACCAGATAAGGGACAAAATAAAGGACGAGATAAGGATCTAGACAAGGAACGAGACAATGAACGAGATAAGGGACGACATAAGAGATGAGATAAGGAAGGATATAAGGCAGAGAGATACGTGTGGGGAACGGTTCTGAGCAGACTGGGTTAGGCTGGGCCGCGCTGCTGGACCCGGGCTCAGGCTCAGGGAATTTTGGATGGATTTCTCACACATTTGCAGCCTGTGAGGCTCAGAACTCGCCTGGCTCCCACCTGAGATGAGCCCAGCTCCTGGCTCAGAGCAGAGGGAGCTGCTGAGGAGAGAGAGTGAGGAGCATGAGGTGGTGGCAGGGAAAAAACGGGATTTTGATGTGCAGGGATGATGGGAAAGCAAAAAGGGAAGGGGTGGGATGGGGACGGGGATGGGAACGGGGACGGGGATGGGAACGGGGACGGGGAAGGGAATGGGGATGGGGACGGGGATGGGATCTTCACATCCCAACGAGGACAAACTCTCTCTGCCCGGGGAAGCCTCCCCAGGTGCTCAGCTGGATCTGCGTGTGGATGGAAATGCAGATCCCAGACTCCTAAAGCCAGAGGTGGATCCCAGCAGGGAGGAGCTGAGCTGCGGATGGGTGGCAGAGGGACAGACAGATCCCTGGGGACGTGGGTGACCCCAGGGACGGCCGCTGCACCTCTTTGTGCGGCAGGGGGAAAGGAAAACCAGCCCGGATCCATTCCTATGGGGAATCACAAATGGCTCCACCGGAGCTGCAGTGTCGGGAAGGGATGGATCTGAGCGGAACAGCGGTGTCACATCCCGGGAGGGCTGGACAGGACGAGGAATATCGGGATGGCAGCGATGGGGGACGCTCAGGACGGGAATAAGGAGAGGAGTGGAGGGAGGAGGGGACACCAGGGATCCCAGCAGCCGCGGAGACAAAACCCTGGGACACGTCGGTGTTGGAATGGGGCCCTGTCCGACCCACAGAGGGTCTGTGCCGGGGTCCCCACATCTGTCACTGCCCCCAGGGGACAGGCAGGGCACAGGGAAGGGCTCAGCACCAGGCAGGGTGAGAAGGCGGCGCAGGGTCCGCGGTATCGCCCCCACCCCTCAGGAGCCGCAGGCTCGGAGATCCCTGAGGATCCGAACAGGGAACGGTGCCCCAAAGCCGGGACTAATGACGGGAAGCGCCATCCCGCAGGCTCCGGGATCCGGAGGAGAGGGAGCTGGGCGGGCACGGAGCGCCGGTGGGACGAGATAAGCGGCGCTGATAAGGCGGGGGAGGCTCGGCCGCCCTCGGGATCGCCGCCCAGCCGGAAACGCTGGAGCGGCCCGGGATGAGCCCGGCGCTCCCCGGGAAGGACCCGGGACAGGCTGCGGCACCCCCGGTACCGCCGGTACCGCGGAACCACCGCCGGTACTGCCGAACCTCGGACTGATAACACCGAACCTCGGACTCATAACGCCGAACCACCGCCGGTACCGCCGAACCACGGCCAGGAACACCGAACCTCGGACTTATAACACCGAACCACTGCCGGTACCACCACTGCAGCACCGCTGGTACCACCGAACCACCGCTGGGAGCACCGAACCACCTCCGGTACCGCCAAACCACCGTCGGTACCACTGAACCATCACCGGTACCACTGAACCACCGCCGGGAGAACCGAACCACCGCCATGGGGCGCCAAACCACCTCCAGGAGCATCGAACCTCCAGGTGATAACACCGAACCACCTCTGGTACCACCGAACCTCCAGCTGATAACACCAAACCACCTCTGGGAACACCAAATCTCAGACTGGGAACACCGAACCACCACCGGTACCACTGAACCACCACTGGGAACACCGAACCACCTCCGGGAGCACCGAACCTTGGACTGGGAACACTGAATCTCCAACCGGGAACACCGAACACCGCTGGTACCACCGAACTTCTGCTGAGAACACTGAACCACCTCCAGTACCACCAAAGTTCAGACTGATAACACCGAATCACCACCAGGAACACTGAACCTCGGACTGATAACACCAAACCTGGGACCGGTACCACCGAACCTCAGACTGATAACACCGAACCACCACCAGTACCAGCAAACCACCTCCAGGAACACTGAACCTTCAGCCAGGAACACTGAACAACCACCGGGAACACTGAACAACCACTGGGAACACTGACTCTCAGACCAGGAACACCAAGACTCCGACCGGTACCACTGAACCTCAGACTGATAACACCGAACCTCAGACCAGAACCACGGAACCACCACCAGTACCATTGAACCTCCAGCCACGGTCTTGCCGTGGGCCAGGATCCCTCCGCACAAATCCTCAGAGTTTCTCAAGCTGGGACATTTTCCCTGTGTAATTACATCTGTGCTCATCCTGCCCGGGAATCCAGCAGCGGGATTGCAACACCCTGAGCGTGCCCAGGCCTTCCCCAGTGTTGCACTGCGATGTTATCTGCCCGGTGTTATCTGCCTGGTGTTATCTATCTCCCTGCTTCCACCCCCGGGAGCAGAGTCGGGACAGGGCTGTGATCAGGACATGGCTGTGACAGGGCTGTGCCCCTGGCAGGTGATGGCACCAAGACATCCCAAAACCATAAAAACATGGAATGGTTTGTGTTGGAAGGGGCCTTAAACCCATCCAGAGCCACCCCCAGCCATGGCAGGGACACCTCCCACTGTCCCAGGCTGCTCCAAGCCCCGTCCAACCTGGCCTGGGACATTTCCAGGAATGGGGCAGCCATGGAATAATCTGTTCCAGGGCTCTCCACCCTCAATCCCTCTGCCAAAGTGCTGTTCCCGGGTCTCCCATGGGCAATGCCAGAGCCAGGGACACAGCACTGGGCATGTATCTGCCCCCTGCTCTGATGGTACCTCCAAACCCTCTTGTTGCCCACCCAAGTGATGACCCCAACATTGCCATGGCCAGGAATGATCCCTTTTATGTTATTTCATCCCACAGGGACACAAATCCCAACTCCAGCATGGCCTGACCCTCCCTGGGCACAGCCAGCACCTCTCACACCACAAGCTGCACTTCACTGCCCCACAGATGTGACCACAGCCCTGGCCTTGGCCCCAGGGCTCTGCCACCAGCTGTGACCCAGCTGTGACCCAGCTGTGGCTCCAGCCAGGGCAGGACAGAGCCTGTGGCCACAAACCACGGGATTTCCTGCAGCTGAGCCAAGCCCCAGCCCGCTCTCCCCATCCCCATCCCTCACTCACCTCATGTTCTCCACAGAGCGTCCCCGGAAGGCGGCCAGGGGGGACAGCAGGGTGGCCAAGGCCACGATCCAGCAGTTGAAGAAGGCCACCTTGCAGAGGAACTGGAAGCGGGGGCTGCACCTGTAGAGCAGCAGCACTGCCAGGGGCAGGAGCAGCAGCCCTTGGAGCAGCAGCAGGTCCATGGTGCTGCCCCAGCTCAGCCCAGGGCAGGTGGATCAGGAGGATCCTGTGTGGGTGGCTGGGGCTGGCCCAGGGGAAGGCTCTCTGTGCATCTCATCCTGAGGACGGAGTGGCTCAGGTGGAAGCAGGACACCCACCCAGGGGTGGAGAGTGGCTGTGAGTCACACGGGGACCCTGAGTCACCTGAGGTGTCACTGCTGTCACCTCCTGGGCTATTGAAGACTCCAGGTCGGTGAGATCAGACCTGCTGCTCACTGAACTCTTCCTGTCCCAGGTATCTGTCTGTGTTGCCACATTTCTCTTCACAGAGAAAAGCAAGGCACAATTCTTCCCAAGGATTTCTGGGTTTCACATTCTCTGAACCTCAGAGAAAGGGAAAACACAATTCTTATCTCACTTGCTGTGCCTGTGTTTGTGCAAAAGTAGAATGCAATATGGAGATTGTTTATCCAAAGTGATGGTAATTTTTTTCCTTGGCCTATTAGGGCCCAGTATAGCCCCACAATTCTCTTCACAGAGAAAAGCAAAGCACAGTACTTCCCAAGAACATTTCTGGGTTTCACATTCTCTGAACCTCAGAGAAAGAAAAAACAATTCTTATCTCATTTGCTGTGCCTGTCTTGTGCCAAAGTAGAATGCAACATGGAGGTTTTCTACCCAAAGTGATGGGGTTTTGTTTCCTTGGCCTGTCAGGGCCAAGGTGTGTAGCCCCACATTTCTCTTCACAGAGAAAAGCAAGGCACAATTCTTCCCAAGAATATTCTTATCTCATATGCTGTGCCTGTGTTGTGCCAAAGTAGAATGCAATATGGAGATTGTTTACCCACAGTGACGGAGTTTTGTTTCCTTGGCCTGTCAGGGCCAGGGGTGTGTGTGTGTGTGTGTCAGGACTGTCACTGACAGCCACAAGATTCTGTGCAGTGTGAGCAGGGTTGAGTGCTTGGCAGGTTCAGTTTTACATGTACAGAATAATATAAAGTCATTAATTACCCTTCTGATATCCATGCAGTCAGATCCATTCTCTCTCTCCCTCGCCAACATCAGAGTCACCTTTGATTCACAATAGTCCTGGCCAGGGGCTGCCAGCCCTGGGAAAGGGAGGCTCAGCCGGTGGGGACAGCAGGAGCTGCTCTGGTCCCTGGCTGGGCACAGCCTCCTCCTGGCACCCAAACCTCCCCCTGCAGAGCCTCAGATGGCTGGGACACATCTGCCACCTGGAATGGCAGCAGGAACCACTGCTCCCCATCCCCTGCTCAGGCTGGGCAGCAGGAGCCCCTCTGCCCTTCCCCTCGCAGTGCCCAGCTCGTGTCCGCAGGGTCCCACAGTGCCTGGGGCCGGGCTCTGCCACCCCCCTCTGCCAGCCCTGCAGGGGTGGCAGCCCTTGGCCCAGTTGGCAGCCAGGGGCCGTGTTGCATGAGGTGTTTTCAGGGGTGCAATTAGCACAGGCTGTAATTAACCTCTCCTCCTGCTCTGGTGCCTTGCAGGATCCAGGCCAGGCCCCTGGAAACTCCTGGAACCGAGTCCTGGTGACAGCAGGGACACTGGGACTGTGTCAGCCCCCTGCAGCCTCTCCCAGCCCTGCTGCTGAATTCCCAAATCAGGAATCCCAGAATCCCAGGAGGGTCTGGGTGGGAGGGACCTCACAGCCCACCCAGTGCCACAGCAGGGACACCTGCCACCATCCCAGGTGGCTCCAAGCCCCCAGGACACCCCCAGGGCTGGGGAAGGGGGCATCCCTGTGCTGCTGCCATCCCTGGGCTCAGCCCTGACCCAGCAGCAGCAAAATCCCCTTGTGCCTCCCCTTGTGCCTCTCTGGGGTCTGCCAGTCCCCCCAGGCCCACCTGGGCATTGTCACCTCTGCTGGGACCCCCCAGCCCCCTGCCCTCCCCTGGCAGGACCCCGCCCTGTCACTGTGATCTTTTATGAAAAATCCTCTTGCCAGGATCTTTTCTCCTGAGAAGCTTCAGCTTCTCCATGTTTTGCTGCTTTGGAATGTCATTTGGAGAATTGTTTACCCAGCATGTGAATTGTTTTTCATTAATGGCCAATCACAGGTCCAGCTGTGTCACGACTCTGGTCAGTCACAAGATTTTATTATTCATTCCTTTCTAGCTTTCTGATGTCTCCTTTCTATTCTTTTAGTATAGTTTTAGTTTTAGCATTTTCTTTTAATATAATATATATCATAAAACAATAAATCAGCCTTCTCCTTTCTATTCTTTTAGTGCAGTTTTAGTACAGCATTTTCTTTTACTATAATACATATCATAAAGTAATAAATCAGCCTTCTGAAACATGGAGTCAAGATTCTCATCTCTCACCTTGTCCTGGGGACCCTCGAACACCACCACAGTGCCCTCCCACCCTGGAGGTGACAGAGCTGTCCCCAGGCTCCGGCCAGGCTGGAGGGTGCCCCAGTTTGACCAGTAACCCCGGGGTTACGTCCACCAGGGCTGTTGCAATGCCCATTGCTTCACCCTCCCATTCCTCTCATTATTCTCATATTAAAGCAAAGATTGGGTCACATGCCGAGCCCACCCTTCCTGCCCAGCCCATTCCAGGTGACTCCTCACTCCTCCTCCCCATTCTGTGTCCATGGGGGAACCCTTGGCTGCTCTCCCATCCATCCCAGCTCTGCTTTTGGATGCCTCCTTCAGTCCCTCCCTGCCACAGACATCTTTTATGAGAAATCCTTCCCTTGGGATTCTTCCTCCTGAGAAGCTGAGAGGCCTCAGGAACAAAATGCAAACAGTTATTATCTGCTGCTGTGGAATGCAACAGGTGGATCTGTGATTGGTCTCATGTGGTTGTTTCTAATTAATGGCCAATCACAGTCCAGCTGGATTGGACTCTGTCTGAAACACAAGGCTTTGTTATCATTCCTTCTTTTTCTATTCTTAGCCAGCCTTCTGATCAAATCCTTTCTTCTATTCTTTTAGTATAGTTTTAATATAATATAATATATATCATAAAGTAATAAATCAGCCTTCTGAAACATGGAGTCAGATCCTCATCTCTTCCCTCACCCTGGGACCCCTGTGAACACGGTCACACCTCCCAGCTGGAGGAGCTGGACCTTCCTGCTGGAATCCACCCGATCCTCCTGCTCCACATCTGGGAGCTCCTCCAGGGGCCGGGCTGGGGAGGATCTGCCCATTGCAGAGCTCAGGGAAGGGAAATCCTGCCTTGCACCGGGCACAGGAGAGGCAGGGCAGTCCAGGGAGGGGTTTAAGGTTCCTTTCTGCATCCTCAGAGCTCCAGACCACCGGCCCTGATGTCTCCTGCCAGGAGCTGCTCCAGGGAAAAGCCTGGAGCCCCCCCAGGGCACAGCAGGGCTGGGGAGGTGGCACGGGCTGGGGACAGCTCCCAGCACCCCAAAGCCTCCTCTGCCCCTTCCTCCTGCTCCTGGGGGAGCTCAGGGGTCACTGAAGGCTGGGAAACTCCGGGATTTCCCTCTCAGGCTGCTCTCCCCACCACACCCCCCCCAGCTCCAGCTCTGCCTCTGCTCAGCCAGGAGATCTCAGCCTGGAGCTCCAGCACCGCCC
>NW_005054524.1:917716-918722 GCF_000277835.1 Geospiza fortis
CCAGGCACTGCCAGACCCCCCCACAGCGCTCTGGGCTCCCCCAGCCCCGAGGGAGCCCCTGCACCCAGGCACGGAGCCACCAGCCCATTACAGATTACAGAGGCAATTAATGTAATTACAGATGCTTAATTAGCGACAGCAGGGCGCTCTCTTAATAAAGCACATTAATGACATGCGATGCCGCGCTGGGAGCTGGAGGGACGGATGGAGGTGGGGACCGTCCTCTGTCCCACCCCCGGGGACAGCATGGCCCGTGCCAGCCTGGCCTGGTGGCCTGGAGGGGACCGGGGTGACACCGGGGCTGGGACAGCCCTGCCAGGGGGCTCAAAGGGGAAACCACCCCAAAACCCCAAAAGCACGGGAATGGTGGAGCTTCCATCCGGGATCTTCGGGATTGAGGGAGGCAGAGCTCAGAGCCCCCACTGCTGCTCCTCCATGGTGTAAAACTCTGTGGGGTGGGGTGGGGTGGGATGGGATTGGATAATGGGATGGGACAGGAGGGATGGGATGGGATGGGATGAGATGGGACATTATTTGGATGGAAGGTTATTGGGATGGGACACTATTGAGATGGGATGGGATGGGCTGATGGGATGGGATGGGATGGGATAGGATAATGAAATGGGGTGGGAAGGGGCACTATTGGGATGGGATGGGATAATGGGATGGGACATTATTGGGATGGGATGGGATGGGATGGAATGGGACGTTATTTGGATGGGATGGGATAATAGGATGGGATGATGGGACATTATTGGGATGGAATATTACTGGGATGGGATGGGGTGGGATCCATGGGATGGGGTGAGACATTATTGGGATGGGAAATTTTGGGATGGGATGGGACAGAACAGGATGGAATGGAGACAGGGAGCAGGGAAGCTCAGCCTGGGGTGACGGCAGCCCGAGGGACAGCTGCTCCTGTGGGGGCCGTGGGGACAGTGTCCCCGGGCTGTCCTTACCCTCTGCAGGGGGCACGCCGGGTCCCACGGTGCCGGTGGCGCTG
>NW_005054524.1:919470-923142 GCF_000277835.1 Geospiza fortis
GGCTTATAAGGGGGGAATCTTCCCTTGGCAAGCTCGTACGTGAGGTGGCCGGGGTCCAGAGCCCTGCACTCCGTACCCCGCGGTTATCTTTTGCTTAGGCACTGTTATTGGAACCAAATTATCCCTTATTTTAATCAAATTATATTGTCAATATTTCAAGTGTATCCGATTTTATATATTTTCTAAACTATTCAATTAAAATTGCTGCTACCTCTAATATGATTTGGTTTTTTTAATGATGTGATAATTGGGCAAACAAAACACCGGGATCACACCCGGCTGCTCCCGCTGGGTGGGCTCAGTCCCAACAAACCCCCGGGGGGTGGCAGCCCCAAAGATGGGACCAAAACCCTTGGGAAGAGCCCTCTGATCGGCTGAGAGCCGTCTGAGCAGGGTCCAGCCCTGCCCTGGTGGCCCTGGGCGGGCAGGGATGGGTGCCAGCAGGTGCCAGCTGGCAGGGAGCTCAGCAGCTGCCACAGCCCAGCCCTGCCCCAAAAGCTGCATTGTTCCCCCCAAGGAGATGAAATGTTTTGGTTTGAGATGGATTTTTAACTGGCAGCCCCTGCAGAGCTCCTGCCGGGTTGGGCTGTGCTTCCAGAGGGTCCATCTGGGCTGAGCCCGATGCCTGGCTGCTGTCTGAGCTGTCAGAGCTCCAAACAAAGCCCCAAAACCCCAAAGGGCTGCTCTGAGCTGGGCTGGGACCACCCAGGTGCTACCCCCAGAGAGTCTCAAAGCAAGATGTGGTGATCCTGAGCAGCCCCGGGGTCCCTCTGCCCCAGATTTGGTCCCTCTGCTCCCTCTTTGATCCCTCTGCTCCCTCTTTGATCCCTCTGCCCCAGATTTGGTCCCTCTGCTCCCTCTTTGGTCCCTCTGCTCCCTCTTTGGTCCCTCTGCTCCCTCTTTGGTCCCTCTGCTCCCTCTTTGATCCCTCTCCCTGTCTTTGGTTGCTCTGTCCCCTCTTTGGTCCCTCTGCCCCATCTTCGGTCCCTTTTCCCCATCTTTGATCCCTTTGCCCTCTCCTTGGTCCCTCTGCCCCCTCTTTGGTCCCTTTTCCCCATCTTTGTCCCCTTTGTCCCCTCTGTCCCCTCTTTGGTCCCTTCTCCCCTCTTTTTATAAATATGATTGTCTTTGCCCCCTGAGCCTCACCTGGGCCGGGGCTGTCCCTGCACCGAGGGGCAGCAGAGCTGCCATGGCCAGGCCGTGCATCAGCAGCTGGTGCATTTGGGAGCCTTGAATCAGCATCAGCTCCATCAAACCTGCCCGAGGATGGGAGATTCTGCATCAGAGAGGGAGCAGAGGGAGCAGAGCCCGGGATGAGTGCCCGGGATGGGGCGGCCCCAAGGCTCCTCCCTGTTCCCAAGCAGTGGGAGCACAGCCAGCCTTCCCCCACCCTGCTTTGGGAGCCTCGTGTGGTGTTTAAAAATTATTTTGCTTGGCTAAAGCTTGGAAATTGCCACATTTGAGGCTTTTCTTCCTTGCTGGCTCAGGAGGGGGAGCTGAGCAGGGACAGCAGGGCCAGGGGCTGTGGTCAGTGATTAATGGGGCTGGAGGCTCCAGACTTTCCTCCCATTCTGGGGAGAGTTTCTGCAGCCCTGGCAGTGCCCAGGGCCTTGGGGGGCACCTGCCCTGGCAGGGGCAGCGTTCAGAGCATGCCAGGCTCAGCCCTGCTCTGGGCATGAGGGGCAGTGTTGGGGAAGATGAAACGGGAAAGCCTTATAAATATGATTGTCTGGCAAAAGATTTTGAGAATATGGAAACTATAAGTGAGATTGAAATGAAAGCAAGCTTTGAGATCCCTCAGTTACTGAACAACTGGAAAACAATGGTGTGGCTGGCTGAAGGTGATCCCCTTTTGATGGAACAACACCCTCTGCTTGCAGACAGGCCCAAGGGTCAGAGCAGCCCCTACAGCTTGGCAGAAGGGGCCCAAAGAGGAGTTTTTAGGGTTTGAAATGTAACACAGGATGGTAATGTAATGATTCTTATAGGCTGTATGGAAATGCTATAGGATTTGTATCTTGTACTAGATTGGTTAGTGAGAATTACAATATTCAACACAGAAGAAGATTTATTGTATTGTAGTGGGAACTTCGCTGTCTTGACTCTTACCTCTTGTCTCTTAGCTCTTACTTTACTATGCTCTTACTTTTACTCTCTCACCCTCTCATCCTCTCTCCCCCTCTCTTCTCTCAGCCTGCTCTGAGCTGTGGCTGGCAGCTCCCAGCAGGGCCCTGCACCCAGGCCCTTTGCAATAAACCCCAAGTTCCACGCCCTGGCTGCAGAGATCTCTCATCTCCATCTGTCCCACACATCCTACCCCCGACACTCCTACAGGGCAGGAGCTGGGGGTGAGCCCAGGACCCCAATCCCCACTCCTGGGATCCAGGGAGGAGCAGGGTGGGGATGCTCAGCGCCTCCTCAGCTCCCGCCTGCTCCAGGGCAGTGTCCCTGTCCCCTTGGCTGGAGACCACACTGAGGGTGGCTGCTGAGGTCCATCCACACCGAGAAAGCCCCAAATCTGCCTCTGCACCCCCAAAAAACACCCCCATTTTCTGCAGGTGTGGAAGTCCCATGGAAAATTCTTATAAACCTGCTGGATTCCCCTGAGATCCTGCTGGCTTCACCCACCCAGAGCAGCTGGGGCTGCCCCTGCATCCCTGGCAGTGCCCAAGGCCAGGCTGGGCAGGGCTGGGAGCACCTGGGACAGTGGGAGGTGTCCCTGCCACGGCAGGGGGGGCACTGGGGGGGCTCTAAGGTCCCTTCCAGTCCAAACCATTCTGGGATTCCCTGGAGTAAAAAAGGGTTTGGGCCACCCCATAAGGGCTCAGAGCCAGATCCCCAGAGGCTCCAGAGGTGCCAGGCTGGCTCCCAGGACACAGGAGGTGGCTGTCCCTCAGGCAGGAGCACCCCAGCCCCTCCTGGGGCTCTGCTGAGCTGGGAGCACCCCAGGGACTGAACTGGGGAGGGACACGGGGTGCTGGCAGCTCTGGGTGGGTGCTCCCATCCCACTGGGGCCAGCCTGGCCCTGTTTACTTCCACACTGACTTGCAGCATCCCTTTTCCTCGGATTTTTAAGGGTTTTCCTCGGATTTTTAAGGACAGCTCCACCCTCCCCCTACCCACAACACAAGGTGACTCTGCCTGTGGTGTGTCCCCAGTGATGACAGCTCTTTGTCCCTGCTGTCCCTGGTCACCACAGGCCCTGTCTCTGCTGTCCCTGATGTCCCCACTGACCCCAGCCCCTGTCCCTGCTGTCCCTGATGTCACCACAGCCCCTGGCCCTGCTGCCAGCCCCCCCAGCCCAGATTTCAGCCTGGGGGCACCCAGGTGGGCACAGCCCAGGGTTCCATTCTCTCTCAATCCCACCTTGCAGTTCCAGGAGCCTGACACACCCCGGCGTTCCCTGGGGATGGATGGGTGCCAGCAGGAAATGGGGGTTTGGAGAACAAAAGCAGATGAATTTGAAAAAAACAACAAAAAAAAACCCCAAAAAAACCCAAAACAAAACAAACAAAAACCCACAACAAAAACAAAGCAAACGAAACAAACAAACAAAAAACAAAAAAAAACCAAAAAAGAAACAAAAAACCCCAAAAGCATCAACAACAACAAAAAACCCACAACAAAAACAAAACAGACAAACAAACAAAAAAACCCGAAAAAAAAAAAAAA
>NW_005054524.1:924107-924409 GCF_000277835.1 Geospiza fortis
GGAGCAGGACGGGGGCCCTGGAGAAGGGAATTCGCTCTCCCCTGGTTTTCCAGGGACAGCGCCCTCCCATCCTGGGTCACTCCCAGACCCGCAGTGTCCCCACCCCTGGGGACAGGACCCGGGCACCTTTCGGGGTCTGCAGGGCGTTTGCAAAGCCCGGTGCCCACCCAAAGCCCCGAGCCCAGCCCCTCTCTCCCCTCCACCCTATCCCGTCAATCCCGAGGCGGGAGCGCTCCGGGCTCACCCCAAGGAGGGGGGTCCCTGCCCGGGGGTCCCCCCAGAGCCCGCGGGGGTCCCCGGCC
>NW_005054524.1:924779-927880 GCF_000277835.1 Geospiza fortis
GCCCTCTTATCAGAAGAAATGAACTTCTTCCTGCCTCGAAGGCACTGTCAGGATTCAGAGGAAGAAGTTGACACTGACCAGACAGAATCCTGTATGTGAATGGAATTTATGCATCATGTATGAGGTGTATGAATATGCAACAGCCTATTGCTTTTAAGGGTTAATCCTCTGTTAACGTGGGTCCTTTGTCGGGCTCGTGTTGCCCAGAAAAGGTACCCGGACTGTCCATAACTCTTTGTCTCTATTGTCTCATATTGTCCTAATTCAAATTGTCCAAATTATTATTGCTCTAATTGTATTACTATTTTCATAACCATTTTATTACTATTAAACTTTTAAAATTTTAAAAACAAGTGATTGGCATTTTTCACATTATTTTATGATATATACTATATTAAAACTATACTAAAAGAATAGAAGCAAGGATTTCATCAGAAGGCTAGCTAAGAATAGAATAATAAGGAATGAATAACAAAGGTTTGTGTCTCAGACAAAGAGTCCGAGCCAGCTGACTGTGATTGGCCATTAATTAGAAACAACCACATGAGACCAATCCCAGATGCACCTGTTGCATTCCACAGCAGCAGATAACCATTGTTTACATTTTGTTCCTGAGGCCTCTCAGCTTCTCGGGAGGAAAAATCCTAAGGAAAGGATTTTTCAGAAAATATCCTGGCTACACCCGACCCTGTGCCTCGTGGTGAGGGGTGAAAGGAGCAGTCAGTGGCATCTGAGGTTCATTAGGGAATGGGAGGGACATTGGGGTAATGAGGTCTATGAAAGCTATGGATGGGACCCCCAAAGTCTCCCCTAAAATTTGGGTGGCAACCCCAGAGACCTCCAAAATCCTCATCTAGAATTGGAGTTGGGAACCACAGAAACCTCCTCAAAATCTCCCCAAAATTGGGGATGGGGGACACAAAGTCCACCCAAAATTTGGGATGGGACCCCCAGAGACCCCTGTAAAGTTGGGGATGGAATCCTTAAACATCTTTCCTAATACTGGAGGATGGGACTCCTCAGAACCCCTAAAAATCTCCCCAAATTTGGGGATGGGACACCCAAAGTATCCCCAAAATTGGGGATGGGACCCCCAGAGACCCCTGTAAAGTTGGGGATGGAATCCTTAAACATCTTTCCTAATACTGGAGGATGGGACTCCTCAGAACCCCCAAAAATCTCCCCAAATTTGGGGATGGGACACCCAAAGTATCCCCAAAATTGGGGATGGGATGTCCAAAGTCTTCCCAGAATTGGGGATGGGACCCCCAGAGACCCCTGTAAAATTTGGTATGGGATCCTTAAACATCTCCCCTAATACTGGAGGATGGGACTCCTCAGAACCCCAAAAATCTCCCCAAAACTGGGGATGGATCCCGCGATTTAACCAGCCCCAGTGCCACCCCAGGGCTGCTCCTCAGGGTGCCACAGCCTCGGTGCCACCTGGGGTCCCTGGGGTGTCCTTGTCCCCGTGCCAGGTCCCCCGGGGCCGTGTCCCAGCTCCCTGTCCATGTCCCATGGGAATGAGCAGGAAATGCTGGCAGCAGAGCCAAAATTTGGGATGAGACCTTCAGAAACCTCCCCCAAAACCGGGGATGAGAACCACAGAAACCCCCCCAAAGTCCCCCAAAAATGAGAATGGGAACCAAACGTCTTCCCTAAAATTTGGATAGGAACCTCAGGGACCTCCAAAAGTCTCCCCAGAATTGGGGGTGGGAACCACAGAACCCCCCAAAATCTCCCCAGTGCTTGGGACCCCCACCGCGGGTCCTTCCCAGGGTGTTCCCGTGGGGATTGGTGCCCACAGGGCACAGCCAGCTCCTGGCAGAGAGCTCATCACAGGAGATCCTGGGGATGGGGAGTCTGCAGGAAACGCTGAATTCCAGCAAAATGCCCCCTGTGCCCCCTGAGACCCCCGCCCATCCCTGCCCCCGCCCCCCAGCTGCTGCTCCGGGGCATTTCCATGGATCTCACATCCCAGAGCTGCCGTGCCCCCGTGTGAGAGTCTGTCCGAAATATCCCTCATCTGCCTCACAATCGTCATTGGGGAGACCACCGAAAAGAACCAAAACCCCTCATGTCTGCTGATGCTGTAGGGGAAAAATCACGAGCCGGAGGCCTGAGAGCGTTGCTAAGTTATCGTTTTTACAGGTGCACTTGCTGTATGCTACACTGAGCTCTAAGGGCACCCTGCCCTTTTGCACAAGAGCTCTGGAATCCTCCCCACCTCTCGGCCTGGCTGGATTTCTCCTAAGCTCTGGGTGGTCCCCCTCCAAAGCAAGACCCCTCTCGCCCATTCATAACCACCATGACAGACAAGTAGAGATGTAAGACTCTTCATCAAGGGACTGAGACCTGAAATCCCTGTGTGAGAAGGACCCCTCTCACCTTCTTCCAGAGACTGGGACTGAAACCCCCAGCCCGGGGCAGGTGTGCAGTGGGGGGAAGGAAAGCTGCCCAAAGCAAGGTGGACGTTGCAGGTGTAGGCAGTGGGCCACTAGAACAATGGCTCACCCCCACTGCTGAACATGGGCTGTGGGTACCCCTACCCAAACACCATTCTTCCCCCCTGAAGACACAATAAACTACCTTTGTTTTGATTGCAAAATCCATCCTCCTTCCCCCACCGAAAAAGAGCATAATTGGGGAATTGTAACATAATTGGGGATGAACTGTGTCTCTGAGATCTCCCTGGACGCAACCTGGTGAGCTCCATCGGCAGGATCCTGAAGGACTCTGCAGCACCACGTTTGGCAGCTATAACCCATTCCTCTTCTTCCTCCCTCCTTTCCCTTAATTTCCCCTTTTTTCCCCAGTTTCCTCCCCAACACATTTTTGCTGTGGTTGTTTCAATAAAGCTGCATTTGTTTTCATTATCACTGCAAATCCCCTGTGCTGTGTTGGTGTTTTTTGCACCCTGAGATCAATCCACGAACCATCATGAACCCTGTTTGTAAGGACGGACCGTGACACCCTGGTGCCAACCTGGGAACTTTTCCCGGGGTTTCAGCCCTCGGCCAGCTCTGCTGGGGAACCAATCTCTCTCAAAACTCTCGTTCTGCCCCAGAATGGCACAGGAGACGCCCCCAAATCCCCCTCCA